>NW_023365714.1:183857-218842 GCF_000003815.2 Branchiostoma floridae
TAGCTGCAGCTTTCGTTGTGACACATCTGAAAACTCTACCGCACAATTCAGCATTGTTTTGTTTTACTTGTACAAAACAGAACACAATTAAACACATCATTCTACATGACAGTAGGACTCTATCGTAATCTATCACAAGCATCGCAAAGATACAAATATAAGTCAACTTCTATTGCAAAACATATCAAACTTTGTACTCTAGTTGAAGTCAAAGCTGATTTTAAGCACAAAATTGTCAACATAGTATTTATAACAAATAATGGAATGTGAGTCTCACCAAAACATGACAACACAAACACAAGTTACTCACTCTTTCAAATCATATCAAATCTTGTCATCAGCTAGTCAAAGCTGGAGACGCCGTCGTAAAACAGACTGTTGAAAATTTACACAACAAACATCACTGACAAACACTACAATTTAATATCAATTGGAAATTAGATTTTCACTGCAAAGCCCACAAAAAGAAAATTACAATTATATTTTTGTCCCAAAATACAATAGAATTCTTAAGTTTCACGAAAACATGATATAATACTAAAGATATAATTCCATTTCCCCCTCAAAATACAATAATTCGTAAATTTTTATCTTACGGAGACATCTCAAAGGTAAAACATACAATTATGTTTGTAATCTCCAAACAGATCCACGGTGGCGTAATATAGTATCAAACCCACTGTAGGTGGCCGTTTGACTCCCTTTGGACAGCTTTGATACTATCTTATGGCACCGTAGGATCTGCTTGGAGATTATTATGTTTGTACTTCCAAGTATATGAAATTCGGAGGTTTCATGCCAACATCAAAACAGTAAACAATACAATTCCGTTCCCTTTCCAACATTTATGAAAGCCGTAATAATAGCTTACAAGATTCCATGTTACTGATGATAAAGCCGTTTGAACATTCCATTGTTTATAGTGTCACGGAAGATTCTGTTCGGTACTATACAATGTCTAAGTCTGCTTTACTCGTAGCTGGGGTACTATAATCGCTACTAGGTTCAATTTCAATTCCTACTTTTGTGAAAAGCAATTCCGGATTATTTGTAACAGAAGGTTCTACCTTTGTGTAGTTAACATTTTACAAACCAGCCAGACCTTTGGGCGGGTGATTTTCCCATCATCGTCCAACTTCCTGGACGATGCTGTTCACTAAGATGTCCGTTTTTGGTATTCTTGGAAACTTTGGTATGCTTTCTTCTTTCAATGTGTATTTTAGGTTCTACTTAGCTTTTAGAAAGAGGATAGATTAAACAAAAAACACAAGCTTGGTGGGGTTTGTATTTTATAGACCAGCCAGACTTTTGGGTAGCCCGGACGGGCAGGTTTGCTGGTAGATGAAATGGTTCTTCAGGGGTCCGTAGCTGTTTGCATCGTCAGTTTTTGCCGGCCCGTTCTGGTAACCTGCCTGAGACCCTCCTGCCGTGATGGGCGGAAGTGGAGGCCGCAGAACCGCAGAACTGTTATCAAAGCTGTACGGAAGCGGAACTATTCCCAATCTTCCTGCCCGGCTCTCTACGTCATCAGATGAATGGTCTGCTGCCCTTGCCGCGGAGGCACCCTGCCTTGTGTGAGCAAGGTCCCTGGTTGGTGCGTCGTTTGATTTGCTGCGAACGTCACTGAGGTCTGGGGCAGGACTCGTTTTGACCCTTCGCTTTGCACACCAGATTGTGAGGAAAATGGCCAAGGCGAGGAGAATTCCGATCGTCACGCCTAGAAACCCAGCAAGGAAGACTGACTGAAAGTTCGGACAGGAAGAAGGGCCTACCTCGCTTTCTTCCCCTCCCAGGGGAAAGTGGACGTCACCAGGCTTTTTTGTTTGGTCAGTTGTTTGTTTAGTCGTCTGATAAGTTGTCTGATCAATCATTTGGTCAGTTGTTCCGTTAGTCGTTTGGTCTGTTGTTTTATCAGTTGTTTGGTCAGTTTTTGTTTGGTCAGTTGTTTGGTCAGTTGTTGTTTGGTCACTTGTTTGATCAGTTGTTTGGTCAGTTGTTTGGTCAGTTGTTTGATCAGTTGTTTGGTCAGTTGTTTGGTCAGTTGTTTGATCAGTTGTTTGGTCAGTTGTTTGGTCAGTTGTTTGGTCAGTTGCTTGGTCAGTTGTTTGGTCAGTTGCTTGGTCAGTTGTTTGGTCAGTTGTTTGGACAGTTGTTTGGACAGTTGTTTGGTCAGTCGTTTGGTCAGTTGTTTGGTCAGTTGTTTGGTCAGTTGTTTGGACAGTTGTTTGGACAGTTGTTTGGTCAGTTGTTTGGGCAGTTGTTGGATCAGTTGTTTGGTCAGTTGTTTGGTCAGTTGTTTGGTCAGTTGTTCTGTCATCAGTTGTTTGGATATTTGCTGGGGCAGTTGTTTTGGAAGTTGTTTGGTCAGTTGTTGGAGATGCCATTGAAGTGGAAGCTTCCAGCATAGCAACAGACGAGGTACTCAAAGCTGAGGAAACTTCTCTTGTTGTTATTGTCGTTGTTGTTGTTGCATTTTCACAGATCAGATCGTCAGGATTTATATCGTGTAGTAAGCTTTTCCCTTGCAGGTTAGCAGGTTTGGCACAAATGATCTGGCTATCAAATCGAGAAGACCCGGTCATTCTTAGCTTTATGGGAAGCATCCTGCAGTCACACCGCCACGGGTTACGATTGATGCTACCATATGAGAGGGGGGCTATTACGTCATATGCCATGGGGGAGAGAATCTCTATGTGGTTCTGATCCAACCGAATCTCTAACAACAGTGAAATATTAAGATTCAATAAAATGTCAGGAAATGTGTTAATGCGGTTGTTACCTAGCCACAGAAATTTCAGCCGGGGAGGATTTACAAATGTGCCAGCTGCGAGGGTACTGATGTTATTGTTAGTAAGTATGAGATAGTAGAGCTTCGGGGTGGTTGTGAATGTTCCCCCCTCGATACTGTGAATGTTGTTGTTTCTCAGATCTAGGACCCCCAGGTTATCAAGTCCCACAAACATGTCAGCTGTGAGTCTGGTTAACTGGTTATTCTCAAGGTGCAGGTGAGCTAACCTGCTTAAGTTGTAGAACGCTCTGCTGTTTATTACGGAAAGCTGATTTGACTCAAGATTCAAGACATCTACGTTGGTGTACCTGGAGAAGTCAGACTGGCTAACGGTTGTGATGACGTTATTCTCCAGGTTCAGATTACGAATGGTTGTAGGCAGGAACTGAGGAACACTGCTGAGGCCTCTGTTGTCACAGTCACAGGCCCATGACTGTGGTAACAGGTTACAGGTGCTGCTGCAGGCTGCGATCGGTCCAAATTTCTTGAGGAGGATCAGAAGAAGAACCAGGATCCTCTTCATTTTTCTGTACAGTGTAAAGAAGATGCGGTCCTACTTACACAAATTTCATTCCATCAAAACTTGACTTGGTAGCTACTTAATTAAAAAGTAAGGGTTATGAAATGCTCTATTACATCATACTTGGTAAAAAACGGGTTTCCTAAAATCACTTCAAGATTGCGTACACAAGTCTACTGACTAAAGATGTCAAGGTTGCTTGAAGCTGTATCCTAGCAGCATGTGCAAAAGTATAAGTGGATTGAATAATTGATCGAAGTATGAATAGGTCTTATTATTTGGATCTTGTGTATATATTGTACTACTTTATGCATAAATTTGTGTATGGGCGACATTTCACCGCATCCCTGCAATCGCAGCTGTGGAAAGTGCTATTAACATAGATTTTGGCAGTTGCGTTATATATTGAAAGAGATTGTAAGGTATTCAAAGGCCATTGATCATTCGTCCAGCTAAACAAAGTATTCCACAAATGTCCGTCGACCTAGCAAGGAAGTGCTGCATATGTCAGTCTTGCCTTGAATCAGCACTACAAAAATCACACCGTTCTGTTATAGATAAACTAAACTTTAACAAACCAACACTACAAATAGATTGAGAGTTACCCCGAAGTTTCAGCTGACTCCGAAAATTTCGGCTAAGATCCAATCTATTTGTAGTGTTGGTTAGTTAAAATTTAGTTTATCCATAAATCATAATGCCATTTACCACACCGTTCTGAATTAAAGATCGGCTGCTTCTGTCTTTCAGTTGGTTTGCAGATGCTGTTGGCATGGCCATGGGAAATGGTACCAAGTCTTAGTCACATTGCGCGCTCCGGAACGCCGCAATGACTTGGCAAAGGGTCTAACTCCATGTAAACTGTAATATCTTATTCTGCTTGTAAGGTAGTCAATTTGAGGACTTTTAGCCAGCAATCGGCCCGAGGCATTACATTGTGCACACACAGTAGACATCATAGTTAACTAAAGCTAGGGGCACAACCCGCCGTACGTGCAATTTGCCCGTGCTACGTGCGCCGTCCGTACAGCAATTTGACTGTGAGAAAACTCACGGAGCCAGTGCGTTGTGCGCCCATTGTCTGTACAGGGCAGGCGCGTCGCCCGTACTGGCACTTTACGGGGGGCTAATCCGCAGCCCAATCGCAGAGAAAGTTCTGCTTGCACTTAAAATTCTTCGACGTGTCTGCGTGCTCCCAAATCCGTCAAATTCCCTACGAGTTCGTACGGAGACGGTTACGGATACCAAAAGATTGTCCACGTTTTGGCACGTAGACAGCACGTATTTGCACGTACGGCGGGTTGTGCCCCTAGCTTAAAAGAAAGGTAAAGAACGAAACCCTTCTTACTTGCAGCTTTTCTCTAACAGCTATAAGTTGCATAAGAAGCCATGAAACTCCTGAAAGAAGCTTTACATATTCAATACGAATTATCAAAAATGAAAAATGAGACCATTTGCAGGTCTGCTTTACCATTCTACCTGCAAGCTAGAACCCTGTAGTCAGTACAAATCCGGTACCAAAAGCTTCCCTCACCACGTGAAAGGGTAAGGTAGTCCCAAGAGAATTCTTACTTGTCTAATCTTAAGTTACCTTGCTTGCCTGGTGAGTTTAACCCACTATCCTGTTTTCTCCAACATCATAACCATCAGGATACCGGCACCAAAGGTTCCCTTAACTGTGTGAACGTTAATATGGTCCTGACGGAATCCTCTCGTGTCCAATTCTACCTGTTGTAAGGCAAGTCCAACTGTTCTGGTCTTTCTTGACGCAAAACCTGTAACTATGCTGCTGTAGTTGGCTATAGAAGGAGTTTATCTTGATTTACTCACAATACTAGACAGTCGTGTATTGTTGTAGCGAAGAGGTTAAAAGGCCATCTACTTTTAGCTGTGGTCGTGTATTGTGCTACAAGGTTTAACCCTCTTCCTACTGCCTTCAACCCGACACAAATCAGGCATCAACGATTTCCTCAACCGTGTGATGATTAAGGCGGTTTCAATGGTATATTCACGTATCAAATTTTGTCTTGCCCAAGCGTTCTGGTCTTCACACCCGAGACAGACCCTGTAACTACGCGGCAGGTTCTGCTATAGTAGGAGTTAATCTCAATTTTTCGCCCTAGTTGGTGGCCGCGTATTGTTGCAGCGAGGCGGTTAAATCCTCATTTATCCACCTTGGTTGTTGGACGTATATTGTTGTAGTGCCAAGGTCAATCCTAATTTATACATCTCGTTGTTGAAACACCTTTGTACAGACGGTACTTAGATGTTTGATGTTACAGTTTAGATTAAAGATTACACGGGTAAACTTCCTAACTGTTAAACCAAGAGGCGCAACGGCAACACATGTTGACACCTGGATAAGATTTAAGTTTTCTACCTCCACACTTACAGCAAGTACGAATCCAGTACCAAAAGTTTCCTTAACCTTGTATGGAATGAATATGGTTCCAACTTCACCAGTTCTAAGACAAGTCCAAGTGTTCTCTTTCCTGCCTCCTTCACACCCAGACAAATCCTGTAACTACGCAGCAGGTTTGGCTGTAGAAGCAATTAGTCTCAATATACTGACATTGGCCGTTGGACGTGTATTGTTGTAGTGAGGCGTTTATCACTATTTAGCTACTTTCTTTGTTGGTCGTGTATTGTTGTAGCGCCTGAGTTAAATATCCATTTACATCCTTCCTGACTGTTGGTCCGTCTTTGTACAGAGTGTTTACCTACCTCCCCAGACTCTATGTGTTGCGTAAACTAAATTTGTGTGATGCACTATTTTTGATTAATCTAATGGGGGTAAGGTCTTGACCTAGTCATGTCTGTGCGTCTGCCTTTGTTTTGGTGTTTATACCAATCCCAAGACACAATGCAATTACCATGCATCCTCAGTACTAGTACTGCCTTTTTGGCCGTAAAATGACCGCAGAGTTGGACAGGGCTGCAGCCTGTCATCTCTGATGTTTGAGTTAATTCACTACTTCCGTCCCAGGATGTTGTTCAGTGATGCAACAGTAACATGACGTCACTTCCCGCGTCAAACTGGCCATGTTGAAGACAGGTGGTTTTCGCCTTCTCATTATCTCATGGATGACGTCAGGCTTACGTCACCTGTTCTTAGGTCTAATGCTCCAACTTGCACAGCACGAAGTCTGGTATTTAAGCAAGCTTAAATCAAACATAAACATGAAGTTTCTGCACCCTTTCCGCAACTTAACGACTTCTATCCGTGTACGTAAAGATTTCCTTCAATGTTACCTTTACGTTAGCACGTATATGTACGTTTCGGCACACAGTTTTTCCGTATCCTTTACGGGCGGAAAGCATGCGTTTCTTACGAGCTTTCCGTGATCTTTTGACCACCTTTACAGTCGAATTCCGTCACGATTTTCCCCACGTTTATGTGTCGTTTACACACACTGAAAGGCACCTGAAGAAGTACAGAAACGTTTTCCGTGATCTTTCCTTGGACTATAGTTGTCGTTTATTTTTAGTAAAGGCGGCGTAAGTTTAAACCTTTCCGCATCTTTAGGTAGGTTTTATGTGTTTTGTGTGGCTTACATTGGAACTTTGTACGCTTTGTGTCTGATAGATGCCTAAAGTTGTGGATTTCCGCATTGGGTATGCGTGTCTCGTTTGGTTTGAATCATACCTACACCCCGGTCCGGTACCTATGGCTTCGTCGTCTAAATTATCTTTTAATTCTAATTGTGGACTTGGATTGGTCGACCGAGGGAACAATCGGTGTACATATCCATACACGAACCCCCGCTACATTTAAGTCCACAATTTGGAGTCCAGTGTCGGGCGATACGCCTGGAAAGACGTCATTTCAAGCGGCATAGTTCCGTCTGGCCATCACATTAGGAAAAATCCGCTGAGATTCCCGAAGACGGGTACTGCTTTGTGATGAACAGGCCGTGCTCTTCATGTAGTCTTCCCCAGCTTATTCTGGTCAAGACGACACCCTGACTTGTGCCCCGTTGAAGACTCTCCAACATATTCCGTTTCCGGCAAGCTGTGAGTGTCCGAGGGTTATGTTCGTTCGTCCTGTGGTTCTGTCGGAAATTCGGAATCCATAATTTTGCGGCAAAGTCACGCCGACTAATCCTTGTGTTGAAACGGGTCCAAGGCTCCTTCGTGACTTGTCCCGAAACAGACGCCCTGCAAACTGGTTTCTTCTATAAATTCTGGCGGAAGATGTTCCGTGTAGCACATCACGAAATCGCCGCGAAATGCAGCCAGCCGCGCGGTGTCGTTGCGAATCCCTCGCCGTAGCCGTGTCAGGCATTTCGCCGTAAGAGATTTCGTGATGTTCCATGTTCGCCGCAAAATGTTCGCCGCGAAATGCAGCCAGCCGCGCGGTGTCGTTGCGAAACCCTCGCCGTAGCCGTGTCAGGCATTTCGCCGTAAGAGATTTCGTGATGTTCCATGTAAGACATCACAGATTCACCACAAAATGAAACTGATCGCCCGAGTTCGTTTCACGCCTTCGCCGTGTCAGGCATTCCGCCGTGACCGTGTCGGGATCGTGAATGACATCACGAAATCAACGCAAAATGCATCTAGCCCCTCGGCCCGTTTCAACAACAGGAACATAGTAAGCAGACCATTTAATTCTCACTTGTTGGGGGTGTAGTTATGTAGAATTCCTACAATATCCTACAATTGTTGCTGTAGACATTTGTAGAGAGGGACAGAGGAAGCAGACCACCCAATTGCAAGTTTTACATGTAGGCAGTGCAGTTTTGTAGAAATCCTACACATTTCTACAATTGTTCCTGTAGACATTTGTAGTGATGTAAAAATCGTACACAAGAAACTTGGCCTACACATTTCTACATATGTTCCTGTAGACAAAAAGCTTGTGAGGTATTCAAATGTCATTAATCAATGCCAAGGTAAACAGAGTGTCACTCTTTGGGGTATATGGACAAATGCATTACATACAGTGGCTTGTGATAGATACGTTGGACATAAATCTACAGATTTCTGCATATGCAGTTCAATAGTCTTACTTGGATCCACAGCCACAGCCCCTAACATATAATACAGTACAGCATTCACGGTCTGTTTGTAGTGAGACAAAGAGACTAATGGCTTCGGTAGCCGCCTTTCTACTTTGCAGACTGTGATAAGGTCCTGTTGATTTGATTATATGGATGACATCCTCGCTCGCATCAATTTTCGGCTGTTTCCAAAAAAAAAGTTTTCTACCACAGAGTGAATTGTGCAAAGCAGCTGTAAAATTAGCACATATACGCTGTAGATTGAAAAAAAGTATAAAAAAACAGATAACTAATGCCATAGATTGCCAAAGTAAATCTAAAGTCAAAGAATAAGTGTGAAACTGAAAGGACAGAAAGAAGAAAAAAATCTATTGTTGGTATAGGGTAACAGTACAGAAAATTCAGGTATAGGTCCATTTCAGGTCCAGAGGATCATTTCCGGACCTGAACCTGGACCTGATTGTCTGTGGAAACTCGAGAACTGGCAATACTCAAAACAATGGTAATTGGTCAATTTTGCTACAAAGAAATCTTCTTCGTCTTCATTACCCTCTAAAAACCCCACTGGGGTGTCGCTGAGGGGGGGGGGGGGGCTTGCGGATTAGGGCAAGGCAGCCAAACCGGCCTTAAAGAAATCTGCTTGGTGGAATATCAGACGCCCATTGGCATTTTAAAATCCCATCTCCATGTAATCAAGGCTGTCTCTGTACCTTTGACTGCAACAAATAATTGAATCTTGAGATTATTATTTACAGCATATTCTAACTGTATGAGGTGCGTGGTCAAGGAAATAGCAGTGATACCGGTAAGAGGCATCATATTGTGCAAACGAAAGAAATGAGTCCTGGTCATGTACATCATTTTGATTATCTAATACATTTTAAACAACTGATTTGTCAAAGAAGATTACAAAACGTGACCGGTAACGTCTTCCAGCTAGGATTAATTGAATAAGCTAAAAAAACAAAGATATTTACCTTCTTCCTGTTACCCCCAAACCCCTTAAATAGTTGTACCAAAGGTTTAGTTGTGAAGATTAATGCAGTTTCAAGACAATAGCCACTTGACAAACTTTATCTTACGTTACCTGATCTAAGAAGAGGCCACTATGTACAGATCCGGCACCCGAAACGTTTCCTCTAACTATATAAAGGTTAAGGAGATCGAATGGTATCTTCACTTGTTAATGTTTCCTGTTCTAAGACAAGTCCAAGTGTTCTGGTTTTTCCTGACTCCGTCACACCCGACACAAACCCTGTAACTACGCAGCAGGTTTGGCTGTAGAAGGAGTTAATCTTAATTTAGTCACAGTGGTTGTCGGTCGTGTATTGTTGTTTCAAGGTGGTCAAATGCCATTTATTCACCCTAGCTGCTGGCCATGAATTGTTGTAGAGAGACGGTTAAATGTTAAATGTTCGTTTATCTGCGTCAGTTGTTGGTCATGTATAAGTAGCGCGTGAGTTAAATCCATATTTATCCTAGGTGATGGTCGTGCATTGTTGTTGAATCGACATTAACTAGATTTTATTTGTAGGTCATGTATTGTTGTACTCCCCAAGTTTCTTGGTACGACTTTGTACACTGTCAGACATTTTGCCTACCTGCCCAAGCAACAATTTGCCACAAAGTTGCTATTCAAAATAATTTGTTTGATACAGACTTTCCTTCACCATAAGAGAGAGAAGTCTTGTTTTACGAATGTTTGTGTGTCTGTATGTGTTTTTGCCATTTTTCCTTGAGCCTGGGGAGCGAAGTCTTTTTTAGGCTAGTGTGCCTGCTTATCTGTAATGTGTTACTGCCATTTCCAATATACACGATGTAGCGTTACTATAAAGCCTCAGTGCTGCAAAAGTTTTCAGGCTGGAATGATGACAAAGCAGTGTGGGTAAGGGGGTGAATTCTGCCATCTCTGTCGTCGCCTGCTCGGTATCTCATTGATGACCTAAGATTATGTGTTTTGTTTAAAATGGAATATTGAGACAGAAGAAGACAATGAAAAACACATCATTCCACTTGTTCACGAAGTGGGTTTATTTGAAATTCTGCAAACTTCAAAACAAGAAAATACAGGTTCTTTGACTGTGCGGTATGCAGTAGGTGGTTTCAGCTTCCGTTGTTAGACAAATCACAAAAGTATTCTACCAGTGAGCTTTCACAGCACAGAAAACACATCATTCCTTGGGAAAACGAAAGCAACATATAAAAGTCTAAAGCAAATAAATGGTAGTAAATCAATTTCTTTGAAAGCCGAAAGGTGTAGACATATCGGTAAGCTTCCGTTGCCAGGCAAAGGACATAATTCACCATTGACATTTTATACCAGAGAAAACAATCATTTGAAGGGAAGTCACAATCGTCCCTGAATCAAAGTCTTAAGCTGACATCACAACAGTAATTCTGTTTCTATCTGTCAGCCAAATTTGCCAACGTTTTCATCTCATTGCCATACTTTTCTGGAACACATGTTCAACACATGCAAATCAGTTCATCTCTCAAGATGTTCCAAAGTTTGTAAAACAGTTTTTGAACAATCCAGTCATTTTGCAGGATGAATACCGAGAGGAATTTTTTTAGAAAGAGCTATATTTTTGATTAAGTGCTATATTCCGTTATATCATTTTGTCCAACTTAAAGGAAATACGTGACCTCATTGTATGGATGAGTGTTTCATGATAGACTACCCATGGATCCCAAAGTAGCTTATTTGGGTTGTATAAAGTTGAATGATGCATCAAAATACAAAGTAGTTTACTCATTCAAATCTCTGGTATGAATTATTGTCCTTTGCAGCTGCATCTCACCCCTGCCCGGAAACCATGTCTGTACAGATTTGACAGGTGATTGTGTGCATTGAAAGAAATTGTTGCCGATGGCTATTAATCAATGTCAAGCTAATGAGACTACCATTATTTGTCATCCATACGCAAACATTTAACCCTATTCAGACGGGGGAGGGCAACTGATCGAACAACCACCAAATTTGGTGAGTTTTCCTAAAAATTGGTTGGCAACGACTTCACGTGGTTTGAATAATTTTCATTTTTTTCGTGTTGCCACGACAACTGTTTGTTGACAGGCATTTTTTAACGAAAATTGCTAATTTCGGTTCTATGTATTTGTTATGTGTATTTGATATATTACTGCTATTTTTGTATATAAATACAATAAATTAAATACTATATAATGTTATCTAGAATATTTCATGATTAAATATGCAAAGTTATGCTAATTTTATGACGTCATCGGCAACTGAACTACCTGGTATTTTTTCTTAAGAAAAGTTGAAATGACCCTTTTTAGTCTATTTTCATTGCATTTTGCGATTATTTGTTGAAAAATGTATTTTAGAAAAGTCAAGGTGGTGGACATAAGACGGCGGAGCCTAACTGGTATCTTAGCTATGCATGACGTCATGATCCATACCATCAATTTAGTCTAACTCCATGTTTATTTTACAAAGCTTATGGTAACTGTGTGAACATCACGGATAGCTACCAAATGTTAGCGAGTGAAAAAAATGGCTAGAGGCATGATGCTGTGCACACATTATAAACTTTCAGATGTACTTAAAAACTGAACCATTGCGACATGCATTGTTTTAGATATCTAACAAATTGTCTTCGATAGCCGTCGACCAGTCATTTCCTTTAACGTACATCTTCGCCTTCTAAGTAACATTACTGAATACGTTAAAAGAGACAAAGAAAGTCACTTACTCGTCAACAGTTTTCTTGGTGATGAGTTCAACATTCCCGCTGCTTCAAACCCGTAAACTCTACAAATCCAGTACGTTGTGGCGGTTTCGTTGTGAAGGTAAAGGTGTTTTTAACAAAATCTTTGTCAAACCAACTGTACCTGGCGTTACCTGATCTAAGACAAGTTCAAGTTTTGGTCTTCCCTGCCTCCGTCACACCCGACACACACCCTGTAACTACGCAGCAGGTTTGGCTGAGGGAGTTATTCTCCATTTATCCAAAATGACTGTCAGTCACGTATTGTCGTAGGGAGGTGGCTACATACCCATTTATCTACCTTGTCTGTTGGTCGTGTATTGTTGTAATGTTTGAGTTAAATCCCCTCCATGCATCCGCCCGGGTTGTTGTGTATTGTAGTGCCAGAGTTATTCCCCATTGTTGTTGTTTTTCAGTACGTGTACGTGTTCAGACGATGTTTTCCTACCCCCTACAGCCTGCAAATCGTCCGTCATGTTGAAATCTGGTTAAGATGGGATTTGATTTTTCTAACTCCACACCTGCAGTCAGCACGAATCCAGTACCAAACGTCACTAGTTCTACACAAGTCCAAGTGTTCTGTTCTTAATTACCTGCCTCCGTCACACCAGACAAACCCTGTAACTAGGGCGCAGGTTTGCCTGTAAAAAGATTTAATCTCAATATATTCACCCCAGTTGGTGGTCGTGTATGCCACCGGGACGATTAAATCCTCTTTTACTTTCTATACATGTTGGCCCGCCCTTTTTGTAGCTGACTGAAGTCCCCGTTTATTCGCCGCGATTGTTCGTGCGCCTCTGTACAGACGGCGTTTGCTTGCCCAACTGGGCCGCGAATACGGCAAACCCGTCATTCAAAAATTTATAGAGAATGTTTGATCACTTTTGGAGTTTTGTCCGGTAAAGATAACAAGAGTGCAGTTCCCAACCGAGGCGCCCTGCGGCGCAAAAGCACACATCTTCGCTTTAGGTTGTTACTTTGAAATTTACTATTTTGAATATTGGCTGCTGTCTTTGTTCGTTAGCACATGGATATTTTCAGACGTACATGTATCATGTTACAATGTTTGATGCTAAAACTTGGAACTGATGAACAGATTGTCAACTTAAATGGAGTACCGTCTAATATTGAGTCGTTCGTTACAGTAGATAACACATATAAAACACATCATTCCACATATTTACGAAGCGGGTTTATTTGACAATTCTTGGAAAACCACAAGCAACTCTAAATAAAAGTCTCACGAAAATATCAGTTTCTTTGAATGCCGAGATCTGTAGTCATATTGTACGATTCCGTTGTCAGACAAAGGAAATCCACCATTGACATTTTATAGATCAGAAAACAATTTAAACACATCATTTTCAGTAACAAGTGGCTCTGTATAGAAGTCTTAAGTAGAAATATCACAACAATAGTTCTGTTTCTCTCTTTGTCAGCCAAATTTAGCTACACATTTTAGTCCCATTGCCATTCTTTTCATGATTTCAGAAATGCATGTTGAAAATGTGCAAATCATTTCATCTCACAAAATGACTCAAACTTGCAAACGTCATTTTGTAGGATGAATGACGGAAGAATCTTTTTTTTTCAAAAACGCTTACTCAATATGTCTTTCTACGGAGCTGCCAGACCTTTGGGCAGCCGGGATTCGCGGGTTTGCTGATAGATGAAATGCCTGTTCAGAGGTACGTAGTTCTTTAAAGCATCAGCACCATGCACATCTGCTTGAACGTCCTGTTGGTAATCCTGATGTGGAGCTGCTGCCTTGATCATGATGGGTGGAAGTGGAGGCCGCAGAACCGAAGAACTCTGATCAAAGCTGTGCGGAAGCGGGACTGTTCCCGACCTTGCAGTGGAGGCACCCTGCCATGCGTGATAATGACCTCTGGTTGGTGCGTTGTTTATGTTGCTGTGAACATCACTGAGGTCTGCCACAGGGGCAGGGCGCGTTTTGACTCTCTTCTTTACACACCAGATCGCAAGGAAAATGGCCGAGGTGAGAAGTCCGATGGCCGCGCTTATAAACCCAATGAGGAAGACTGGGTGGAAGTACGAACCGGAAGAAACAGTCGTAGCTTCCAGTAGAACAACAGATGTTGTTGTTGTCTCTTCACAGAACAGATCGTCAGTATTTACGTCATGCAGTAAGCTTTTCCCTGTAAGGTTAGCAGGTCCGGCACAGATGATCTGGCTCTCGAATGCATAAGACCCGGTCATTCGTTGCTTAAAGGGAAGCATCCTGCAGTCACACTGCCAGGGGTTGTTAGAGATGTCTACAGTTTGGGTGGAGGCCAGTATGTCATATGCCATGACTGGTAGAGTCTCCATGCTGTTACCACTAAGTAAAAGAGTGCTGAGCTGAGTCAGATTTACGAAAACGCTTGTTGCAAAGGTGGTGAGGTGGTTGTCCCGAAGGTCAAGAAGGCGGAGCTGCTGGGTGGCATTGAAGGTCGATGCCTCGATACTGTGTATGTTGTTGTAAAGCAGGAAAAGGTGCATCAGGTTAACAAGTCCCACAAACATGTCAGCTCTCAGACTGGTTAATCGGTTAAATTCAAGAGACAGTTGTCTTAACCTGGTTAAGTTGTAGAAAGCTCTGGGGTTGATGACGGAGATCTGGTTGTTACTAGAATGTAATCCAAGCAGTCTGCTGTACCTGGAGAAGTCAGACTGGCTTAAGGTTGTGATGACGTTGTTATACAGCCACAGGGTGCCGATGCTTGTAGGCAGGTCCTGAGGAACACTGCTTAGGCCTCTGTTTTCGCAGTGACAGTTTAACGGACAGCTGCTGCTGCAGGCTGCGGTCGGTCTGGCTTCATTCAGGATGATCAGCAGAAAAACCAGCATACTCTTCATCTTATTTGGCCATACTTTTGCCTGCATCATAAGAAATAGATATGGCTTTTTGGTATGACTTATGATCTTATAACCGTCGGTGCCCCAAGTGTTAACAAGTGTTCGGCAAGTGCTCTGTGATAGAGAAGAGGCCGAATGTGCTTGTAAGGTAATCAAAGGCCATTGATCAAAGTCAACCTAAACAAAGTGCCACCCTTTGTGGTCGATAAACAATAGCGTGGTCTGATCTTTTTAAATACACTGTGAGACTTGCAAATAAGCTAAAACTGTACTACATAAATGTTGTTTATCCGCTCAATACTAACACATTCAGCTTGAGCCACATCGAACCCATTTGTTCTTTTTCTTACTTAACTGTGCAGACTGTGGGTATTCTAAACAGTACCAAGTGTTAATCATAATTATACAGACCGCCTATATCGCTTGAGTGCTAACATCATGCCAACTTTGCACAGCTTATCCTGACTGTCAGGTGTGCGATGATAGCATCCTAACATTATGGACCTTTAAGAAATCAGCAATATTTGCTCGCGGTGAAATACTATGCAGACTTTGTAAACGATAAGTATATGTAACGTAAAGAAATTGGAAGAGACGAGTCCGGCGAATCGAGAGACGTTATACTTATCTGACATACGAAAAGATAAAACACTTAAGATGAATTTACTTAGGAAACTTAACATATCTCTGCAAATCTTTAAAAGATTGACAAAAGAAGCCACCTACCAGCCGACAGTTTGCTTGGTGAGTTTGACCTTTTTCCTGATGCCACAAGTCCGGCACCATGAAAGGTTTCCTTAGCAGTGAAAGTAAAGCTTACTCCAACGGAATCCTCACATGTCTAATTTTACCTGTTCTAAGACAAGTCCAAGTGTTCTGGTCCCTCCTGTCTCCGTCACGCCCGACACAAACCCTGTAACTACGCAGCAGGTTTGGCTGTAGAAGGAGTTAATCTCCAATTAGCCACAAAGGTTGTCACACATGTTGTTACATAGCCATTTATCTACTTCATTTGTTGGTCGTGTATTGTTGTAACGCCTGAGTAAAAACGCCATTTATCCGCCCTTGTTGTTGGTCGTGTATTGTTGTAGCGCTTGAGTCAAAACGTCATTTATCCACCCTTGTTGTTTGTCGTGTATTGTTGTAGCGTCTGAGTTAAAACGCCATTTATCCACCTTTGTTGTCGGTCGTGTATTGTTGTAGCGTCTGAGTTAAAACGCCATTTATCCACCTTTGTTGTCGGTCGTGTATTGTTGTAGCGTCTGAGTTAAAACGCCATTTATCCACCTTTGTTGTCGGTCGTGTATTGTTGTAGCGTCTGAGTTAAAACGCCATTTATCCACCTTTGTTGTCGGTCGTGTATTGTTGTAGCGTCTGAGTTAAAACGCCATTTATCCACCTTTGTTGTCGGTCGTGTATTGTTGTAGCGTCTGCGTTAAAACGCCATTTATCCACCCTTGTTGTTTGTCGTGTATTGTTGTAGCGTCTGAGTTAAAACGCCATTTATCCACCCGTGTTGTTGGTCGTGTATTGTTGTAGCGCCTGAGTTAAAACGCCATTTATCCACCCTTGTTGTTGGTCGTGTATTGTTGTAGCGCATGAGTTAAAACGCCATTTATCCACCCTTGATGTTGGTCGTGTATTGTTGTAGCTGTGTCAAATCCCCATTTATGCACCTTCTTGTCGGTACGCTTTTGTACAGACAGGTGTTTGCCTACTCCACCGGCCAGCGATTAAGGAAAACCAACTGTTCAAAATACTTTGAGTTAGTTTGATGCGATTTGTCCGTCCCACTTAGAGAGAGAAGTCTTGTTTATGTAATGTTATGTGCCTGTATGTCTGTATATTTGTGTCTTCGCAATTCTCAATATGCAAAATAGAGTGTGGTCATACATCCACCGTGTTGCTTATTTTCTCTCTTTGAACATTGTATTCTGTCGCAATAAAACGTGCTTTTGTGACAGCGCCCCCTGGCGTGTCATGCTAAAAGTAGCATATAGTCAGCAGAGGTAAAACTGGTGGCACCAGTGTTAGAGAAACACACTGCCTTCTAGTCTGTATGCAGTAACATATACAGAGTAAAATGTGTGTAAATTTCAGCATGATGTATTGACATCGTGCATTACTTAGCAGAAAGATTGTCGCGAAGTAACGAGAAATTTGCAGTACAGCACCGTCTGTTTGCAAGTGTAAAGAAAAGCAAAGTCAAGCACATCACTCAAGACACACATGGATTTATTTTCAAGCTTGAAGCAAACACCGTAAGAAGACAAATTTAGATTATCCTAATGTACATTCCTGCAGGTTCTTTCGTTAATCATTTCGCATGAGAACACCAAGTACAATTTTCAACTTATCACACCAAACAACTCAGTAATTAGAAATAGTAATTGGTAATTGTACGTGATTGTTAACTCAGTACATGTTATTAGTTCGTAAGTTCACCTTAGCGCTAAGTCACTGAACCATTGTTGGCATATCAATATGTTGTTATATCAATAGATATATTGGTCAGTAGGTCACTTATCATGGCAGTTCATCAGCACTCACCATTATCTTAAGATATTTTAAAACGAAAAGTTTGTCTGGACTATACCAAGAGCAAAAGGAGTGTCTGATGATCAGATTGGTGCTTTTGACTTCTCTCTGGATATCTGCCTATGGACCTGCTCCCATTATAGGGGGAAGGGGAGAGCGCGCCATTCTGTACCCCGGGTCGAAGATGGACGGAACCGGCTCGTGGGCTGGGTCTGATCCGTGCTTTACGTCACCAAACTGTGCTGCACCTGTTCCCGTGACGTCATGTCCTATGTTGTCAAGGCAACTGGCTGTGACGCGTGTTTCCGGGGCTGGGCTGGTCCTTCCTTTCCTCTTACTGCACCAGATCAGCAGGAAAACGGCTGAGGTAATGATGACCCCGACTGCCACACCCAGGGAGCCACTGAGGAAGTTTGAAAGGGAAAAACCGTCGGGTGAGCTACCATCAGCAGAAGTTGCGGGTGAGGTACCATCTGCAGAGCCACCGGATATGGTACCATCAACGAAACCACCGGGTGAGGTACCCATACCATCAGCAAGGACACTGGATGATGTACTTTCCTCTCCACAGATCATATCGTCAGGATATACAGCATATAACAAGCTTTTCCTTCATGGTTAGAAGGTCCGGCACAAATGATTTGTTTTTCAAATGCCGGGAAACTCGTCATCCTTCGCTTAAAGGGCAGCATCCTGCAGTCACACTGCCAGGGGTTGTTAGTGATGTCAACAGTTGAGATGGAGTCCAGTATGTCATATGCCGCTGGGGGCAGCGTGTCCATTTGATTGTTGGATAGGTCAACATGCCCCAGCACTGAACTATTCAAATTTGACAAGGCTTCAATTGGAAAAGCGTTGATGGTGTTGTTCTCCAGGACAAGTTCCCATAGGCTATTAAGTCCTATAAACATGTTAGCTGGGAGACTGGTTAACTGATTATTATCAAGGTACAGCCAAGTTAACCTGGTTAAGTTGAAGAAGGCTCCGCTGTTTATTACGGAGATCCGGTTGGATCGAAGCTCTAAGAACATCAGGTTGCTGTATCTTGAGAAGTCTGACTGGTTTAAGGTTGTGAGAGCGTTGTTATCCAGGTTCAGGAAAGTGATGGTTGGAGAGAGGTCCTGAGGAACACTGGTGAGGCCCATGTTGCTGCAGTCACCATCTGACCACAAACAGTTGCTTAAGGCTGGAGCACGAGTCAGTCCGACTTCATTCAGGAGGATCATCAGAAGAACCAGCATCCTCTTCTTCTTGTTTGTCATTTTGTCTGTGTGAAGAAGAGAATCCATGGCATGTGATCACATACTCATTCCTTATGAACAAATCTCTTGCGATCGTGACACGAACCGTCCGTTGTTCCAGCATTTTTACAATGTAAAATCACTATTGATAAACAGATAAATAAATTGAATTGGGGAAACATGACCTGGTATCTGATGGTTCTAATCCCCTGAAATTGTGTCACACAAAACATATTTCCTTACTCGACGTAGATGAACAAGATAACAAATTCGGAGGACCAGCTGCAGTACCATAGCAAGTCGCTAAGAAGTCTAAGATATGTTTTCATCTGATATAATTCACGACCTACCCAAATATCAAGACATTGAGGTATTCTCGAGTTATCATACAATGTATAATATGCTTAAACCCTTATAGGTTTATTGTACGATCGAGTCTTTGTTGACACAGTCTTTCCTGATACTCCGGTTATCTACAGCTTCATGTCTTTTTCCTACAGAGCAACCTAAGCAGGTAGTCCTGAAACAAACCTTGGAACTGCTTTGTGTTCGTCTTTGTGCACCCTTGTTTTCCCTATCAGTTACCTAAGTGCCTTCCCTCCAATAAGATAAAACTTTTCACCTTGATTCATGAAGCTGAACACTCGTTTGGCGGCGATTGTTTGTACCTCGGCTAACCTTCTGTAACCTTCTGTACCTTAGACAGACACACCGGGTGACAGCAGTCCTGAACTAGTCGCCATGCCAAAAACGTTCGTCTGGCCTCTGCTTTTTCCGCCGTCTTGAACCAAACCCTGTAACTGCGCAGCACGATATTCCGTTGTTTATCAAACTTCTTTGTACCTTAGCAAGACATATCTGGTAAAAGTGGTCCTGAGATAGTCGTCACGGTTTGATTTTACCTGCTCTAAGACAAGTCCGCCAACTCGTCTGGCGTCAGATGTGTCCGGTGTCTTGAACCAAGCCTGTAACTGCGCAGCACGAAATGGCTACTTTGTGATCCACTTCTTCAGTTTCACAAAACAAACATCGACTATTCAGGCAGAGTCATTTGAGCAGGTTGGCTTTCAAGAAGTAACAATGGCGTACCTGGATCCATGACCAAGTTTTTGTTCTCCTCGTGAAACGATCAGACTTACCAATTGTTCATAAACAGAAGCATTTCGCTCGCCTTGAATACAGCCGTGAGAGTTATACTCGTTCCGAACTTCTTTTACATAACGCAGGGTGGAGGTTACGTCAGGTCAGACCGGGTAGAACTTTGACGGTCGGCATTTTGCTTGAAGTTAAGTGTCGCTTCGCTGTTAACGAACAGCTGGTAAATAAACACCTGCTCTAAAGGGACAGGTACTAAAATGTTTAGAAACATAAAGGTAAGGAGTTGATTCTATACCTTTAATGAAATTATCAATGTAAGCTAGATGTCCTATTTTCTTCAGCATCCTTGTTGGCCGCAAGGCAACGCTTTTACCCTTCCATTAATTTGCTCATTTGAAAGAAACAAACCTGAAAAGTCTTGTGGCCTTCATTCCAGCATATCGTATGCTTTTGGATTTTACTATTTTCTTGTTGACTTTTGAGTTCTCATATACAGTAACAGTCTAAAGCATCAACTCAACATATTTCGACATCATCACAAAAGGGAGTTTATTTGAAAGTCTCAAGCAGACAACATGATATCAAAGACGACAATGCACATGAATAATAATGTCATATATTTGGCTGGAAAATATCAAAGTTGTGGTCATAGCTGCAACTTTCGTCATAAAACACCCAATCTAGTCTCACTCAAATATCGCAAGTTATTTTTATAGCCAGCAACTAAGGTTATAGCTGGAGACAGACAATAGAAAATGTCAGCACGCAGTGTACAATGTTATACTTGATTAATTATTTCTCAGAATTTCATGTGGATTCTAAAGCATCACGCAATCACAAATTCGCAGTCTCGTGCAAACATTGAATTCAAAGCCTAACGCAAACATCACAACAGTAAATACAATTTCGTTTGTCTTCAAAGTATACAAGGTTTCGATTCAAAGCAGCCTAAGAATAGTATAACAATTCCGGTTCACTTTCAAAAAAGAAATGAAAACCTAAAGCCTCACAAAAAACACCACAGCAAGAGAAATACAATTACATGTATGTCTTACTCTCAAAATCTATGAACTTCTAAAGTCTCAGGCAAACATCACAACAGTAAAATACAATTCCTCTTTTGTTTCCTCCAAACATGCAAACGTTTGGTCACAGCAAAAAAAATGATTCGTAAAAATCTATGATAAAAGAGTATTGCAAGCACCATGAAAATCGCATTTCACTAGTTTGGTTTCATTTGTAACTTGAAAATTCTGTACGTCCACCTTTATTCAGTCTCAATTTTACTTGTTTATTTCGTGAAAGGCAATTATAGAGCTTGCCAGAGTTTTTATTCTACAAACCAGGCAGACCTCTGGGTAGTCCCGACGGGCAGGTTTGCTGGTAGATGAAATGGTTCTTCAGGGGTCCGTAGCTGTTTGCATCGTCAGATTCTGCCGGCCCGTTCTGGTGACCTGTCTGAGACCCTCCTACCTTGATGGGCGGAAGTGGAGGCCGCAGAACCGCGGAACTCTGATCAAAGCTGTACGGGAGCGGGACTGTTCCCGGCCCTCCTGCCCGGCTTTCTACGTCATCAGATGCAGGGTCTGCTGCCCTTGCCGAGGAGGCATCCTGCCCGGTGTGAGCACGGTCTCTGGTTGGTGCGTCGTTTGTGTTGCTGCGAACATCACTGAGGTCTGACACTGGAGCAGGGCTCGTCTTGACCCTTGTCTTCATACACCGGATCGCGAGGAGAATAGCTGAGGTGAGGAGAGAGCCAACAACCCCGCCAAGTAAACCGCTGAGGAAGGCTGAGAGGGAGAACGAACCGGGAGGTGATACAGTACTGTGATCTACAGGAGACGAGGTACTTGGTGTGAAGTAGATTTCTGTTGTTGTCGTCTCACAGAACAGATCATCAGGATTTACCTCGTGTAGTAAGCTTTTCCCTGAAATGTTAGCAGGTCCGGTACAGTTGATCTGGCTCCCGAATGCATAAGACCCGGTCATTCTTTGCTTAAAGGGAAGCATCCTGCAGTCACACTGCCAGGGGTTGTTGGAGATGTCAACAGTTGAGATGTTGGCCAGTATGTCATACGCCATGAGTGGGAGTGTCTCCATCTGGTTGTCGGCCATGCTAAGCCATGGCAGTGCTGAAGTATTTAGATTCGACAAGGCCTCAATAGGGAAAGTGCTGATGTTGTTGTGAGATAAATCCAATGTGCGGAGCGCTGACAAATTTACCCATGCCCCAGCTTCAATTGTGCTGATGTTGTTGTTAGACAGGTATAAGTATTGTAGATTGGGCAGATTCACAAACGTGCAAGCTGCGATAGTTGTTAGCTGGTTGTACTGAATGTTAAGATTACGGAGCTGCGGGGTGACGTGAAAAGTTTCTGGTTCGATGCTGCCGATGTCATTATGATACAGATAAAGGTACTCCAGGTTATCAAGCCCCACAAACGTGTCAGCAGTGAGGCTGATTAACTGGTTGCTGGACATATGCAGATTTCGCAGTCTGGGCAGGTTTACAAAGGTTCCCGCCTCGATACTGGGGATGTTGTTGTTATCCAAGTAAAGGTACAACAGGTTGTCAAGTCCCTGAAACATGTCAGCTGTGAGGCTGGTTAACTGGTTATTGTGCAGCTGCAGATTTCGCAGTTGGGGCAGGTTTACATATGTTCCCACCTCGATACTGCGGATGTTGTTGGAAAACAGATAAAGGGTCTCCAGATTATCAAGTCCCTTAAACATGTCAGCTGCGAGGCTGGTTAACTGATTATTGTGCAGACGCAGATACCGCAGTCGGGGCAGGTTTACAAATGTTCCTGCCTCGATACTGCTGATATCATTGTTATACAGGTAAAGCCTTTCTAGGTTCTCAAGGCCCACAAACATGTCAGATTGAATGCTTGCTAACTGGTTAAACTGAAGGTACAGGAAAATTAAGCTGGCCAAGTTGTGGAACGCTCCGCTATTGATGACGGAGATCTGGTTGGAACCAAGATGTAATTCTGTCAGGCTGCTGTACCTGGAGAAGTCGGACTGGTTTAAGATTGTGATTAAGTTGCCCCACAGGTACAGGTGAGTGATGGATGTAGGGAGGTCCTGAGGAACACTGCTGAGGCCTCTGCTGCTGCAGTCACAGTCTGATGAACAGCTGCTGCTACAGGCTGCGGTCGGTCCAGCTTCCTTCAGCATGATCAGCAGAAGAACCAGCATCATCTTCATCTTGTTCAGCATTTTGTCTGTGTGAGGGGGAGAAGCCATGACATGTGATCACGTACTCAATCCTTACAAAAACATCTCTTGCGATCGTGACAGGAAATGGCCGTTGCTCGGTCATTTTAACATTTTCAAATCATCATTGATAAATAGATAAATGAATTGAATTGGGGAAAACTTTACCTGTTATCTGGTAGTTCTAATCCTTTGAATTTGTGCCATTGGTAAAGGCACATACCATATATTTCCTTACTCGACGTAGATGAACAAGATAACAAATTTGGAGGATCTGCTGCAGTACTATAACAGGTCGCTAGGTAGGGATCAAGACAAGCCGTTGAGGCATCGTCTTCCCTCAGAGATATGTACAATGTACAATGTGCGTCCGAACCTTCAAAGTTCGCACGTTTTATTGTATCGACGAATCTTTGTTACCTACACCACCATGTCTTTTTATACAGAGAAACTTGAGCGGGTGGTCCTGAAACAAACCTTTGTGTACCCATGTTTCCAAACTTCACCTTGATTCATGAAGCTGAGCGCTCTTTTGGCGGCGATTGTCGGTACCTCGGCTTATATATATATATAACTTCTGTAACCTTCTGTACCTTAGCAAGACATACAGGGTGACGTTAGTCCTGAAATAGTCGCTACGCCAAAAAAAGTCCGTCTGACCTCCGCTACAGCTGTGTCCGCCGACTTGAACCAAACCCTGTAACTGCTCAGCACAAAATTCCGTTGTTTATCAAACTTCTCTGTACCTTAGCAAGACATATCTGGTAAAGTTGGTCCTAACATAGTCGTCACGCTTCGATTTTACCTCCTTCTGTACCTTAGCCGGGCATACCGAATGACAGTAGTCCTGATATAGTTGATCTTACCTGCTCTAACTCAAGTTCAACTCGTCCGGGCGTCAGCTGTGTCCGACGTCTTGAACCAAACCTGTAACTGCGCAGCACGAAATGACTGTTTTATGATCCCCCTCCTCAATTTAAACAACACAAACACCGACTATTCAGGCAGAGTCATTTGATCAGGTTGGCTTTGAAGTAGTAACAATGGCGTACCTGGATCCATGACCAAGTTTTTGTTCTCCTAGTGAACGATCTGGCTTACCAGTTAGTTGTCCATAAACAGAAGCATTGTGCTCGCCATGAATACAGCCGTGAAAGTTATACCCGCTCCGACCTGCCTTCGCATAACGCAGGGTTGAGGTTACGTCAGGTCAGAGCGGGTAGAACTTTCACGGCTACCATTGCTCGAAGTAAAGTTTCTCCTGTGCTTCACAGTTAACGAACAGATGGTAAATAAACAACTGCTCTAAAGGGACAGGCACTAAAATGTTTAGAAACATAAAAGTAAGGTGTTTATTATATACCTTTAACATCAAAGTAAGGTGTTTATTATATACCTTTAATGAAATTATTAAGGTAAACTAGATGTCCTCTTTTCTGCAGTATCCTTGTTGGCCGGAAGGCAACGCTTTGACCCTTCTATTAATTTGCTCATTTGACAAAAACATACACGTAAAGCTCATGCAACATAAGAAAACCAGCATATCGTATGCTTTGCGATTTTACTAATTTTCTATGATGATGCGATTTTACTATTTTCTTGTTAACTTTTAGTTCTAAAGCCTCAACTCAACATATTCCGATCGCGACATAATCACAAAAAGAAGTTTATATGAAAGTCACAAGCAGACAACATGATATCAATGACGACAATACACAATGATAATTCTTTCTTATATTGGCCTGTAAAAATATCAAAGTTGTGGTCATATAGCTGCAACTTTCGTCATAAAACACCCAATCTAGTCTCACTCAAATATAGCAAGTTATTTTTATAGCCAGCAACTAAGGTTATAGCTGAAGACAGACAATAAATCAGCACGCAGTGTACAATGTTATACTTGATTAATCATTTCTCAGAATTTCTTGTGGATTCTGAAGCATCACGTAATCACAAATTCGCAGTCTTATGCAAACATATGGAATTCCGTGACCTCACACAAACATCACAACAGTAAAATACAATTTCGTTTGTCTTCAAAGTATACAAGGTTTCGATTCAAAGCAGCATAACAATAGAATAACAATTCCGGTTCACTTTCAAAAGAAATAAAAACCTAAAGCCTCACAAAAAACACCACAGCAAGAGAAATACAATTTCATTACTCTCAAAATCTATGAACTTCTAAAGTATCACGCAAACATCACAACAGTAAAATACAATTCCTTTTTTTGTTTCCTCAAAACATGCAAACGTTTGGTCATAGCAAAAAAAATGATTCGTAAAAATCTATGATAAAAGAGTATTGCAAGCACTTTGAAAAATAGCATTTCATTACAAAGTCTTAGTCCGGTTTTATTTGTAGCTTGAAATATCTGTACGTCTACCTTTATTCAGTCTCAATTTTACTTGTTTATTTTGTAAAAGGCAATTATCGAGCATGTTGGAGTTTGCAATTTACAAACCTGCAAGACGTTTGGGCAGTCCGGACGGGCAGGTTTGCTGGTAAATGAAGTGGTTCTTCAAAGGCTCACAGCTGTTTGCAGCATCAGTTTCTGCCAGAACGTCCTGGTGACCTGCCTGAGACCCTCCTCCCTTGATGGGCGGAAGTGGAGAACGCAGAACAGGAGAATTGATGGCGAAAGATTTTTTTACAAACCTCCCAGATTTTTGGGTAACCGGGATGGGCGGGTTTGCTGATATATTAGATGCCTGCTCAGAGATGCATTTAAAGCATCAGCACCATGTGCAACTTCTGGCGCGTTCTGGTGACCTGCCTGAAACCTTCCTCCCTTGATGGGCGGAAGTGGAGGCCGCAGAACCGCGGAACTCTGATCAAAGCTGTACGGAAGCGGGACTGTTCCTGATCCTCCTGCTCGGCTCCCTACGTCATCAGATGCAGGACCTGCTGCCCTTGCCGCGGGGGCACCCTGCCCTGTGTGAGCACGGTCTCTGGTTGCTGCGTCGTCTGTGTTGCTGTGAACATCACTGAGGTCTGGTACAGGGGTAGGGCTCGTCTTGACCCTAGTCTTCATACACCAGATCGCGAGGAGAACAGCCGAGGTGAGAAGAGAGCCAACAACCCCGCCAAGTAAACCGCTGAGGAAGGATGAGAGGGAGAAGGAACCGGAAGGAGATGTAGTACCGCCTTCTGTCAATCTTGGATGGGTGGTACTTGGAGTAGCTGATGGAGAAGATTTCAAGTGAAAGTGTTCAGTACTTGGATTATCAGTCGGGGAAGATGGCGAGTGGAGGCGGGTGGCACTTGAAGGGGTTGATGGAGAAGATGCGGAGTGAAAGTGGGTTTTACTTGGAGTTCTTTGAAAGTTGGTTGTACTTGAGGTTGCTGCCTGAGAGGATGAAGAGTGAAAGTGTGTGGGTCTTGGAGCAGCTGTTGTGGAAGATTCCAAGTCAAATTGTTCGGTACTAGGAGTATCTGTCGGGGAAGATGACGAGTGAAAGTGAGTGGAAATTTCAGTAGTTGTCGGAGAAGATTCCAAATTAAAGGTTGTTCTACTCGGAGTGGTTGGGGAAAATACGGAGGGAAGGTCGGTGGTACTTAGAGTTGTTGTTGGAAAAGATGGTGAGTGAACGTCGGTGGTACTTGGAGTTACTGTTGTGGAAGATTCAAAGAGAAAGTTGGTGGTACTTAGAGTCGTTGTGCTCTGATCTACAGGAGACGAGGTACTTGGGGTGGAGGATATATCTGTTGTTGTCTCTTCACAGACCAGATCGTCAGGATTTGCGTCCCGTAGTAAGCTTTTCCCTGTAAGGTTAGCAGGTCCGGCACAGATGATCTGGGTCTCAAATGGGTAAGACCCGGTCATTCTTTGCTTAAAGGGGCACATCCTGTAGTCACACTGCCAGAGGTTGTTAGATATGTCAACAGTTGAAATGGGAGCCAGTATGTCATACGCAATGGGTGGGAGTGTCTCCATGCTGTTGTCGTCCATGCTAAGGTCTGAAAGTGCTGAAGTATTTAGATTCGACAAGTCCTCAACTGGGAAAGTGTTTATATAGTTGTGAGATAAATCCAATCTGCGGAGCGCTGTCAAATTTGCCAATGCCCCATCTTCAATGGTGCGGATGTTGTTGCCATGCAGGTATAAGTATTGTAGTTGGTGCAGATTCACAAACGTGCCAGCTGCGATGGTTGTTAGGTGGTTGTTCTCAATGCGAAGTTCACGGAGCTGCGGGATGAGGTGAAAAGTTTCTGGTTCGATGCTGCTGATGTCATTATGGTGCAGATAAAGGTACTGCAGGTTATCAAGTCCCTCAAACATGTCAGCTGTGAGGTCGGTTATCTGATTATTGTGCAGACGCAGATTTCGCAGTTGGGGCAGGTTTACAAACGTGGCTGCTGCGATGGTTGTTATGTGGTTGTAATGAAGGTAAAGATTACGGAGCTGCGGGGTGACGTGGAAAGTTTCTGGTTCGATGCTGCTGATGTCATTTTGGTGCAGATAAACGTCCTCCAGATTATCAAGTCCTACAAACGTGTCAGCTGTGAGGTTGGTTAACTGGTTATTGTACAGACTCAGAGTTTGCAGTTGGGGCAGGTTTACAAATGTTTCTTCCTCGATAGTGCTGATATCATTGTTATGCAGGTGAAGGACCTCTAGGCTATCAACTCCCACAAACATGTCAGCTCGGATGCTGGTTAACTGGTTATTATAAAGATACAAGTAGGTTAAGCTTGTCAAATTGTGGAACGCTCCGCTGTTGATTACAGAGATCTGGTTGGAAGTAAGATGTAATTCTGTCAGGCTGCTGTACCTGGAGAAGTCGGACTGGTTTAAGGTTGTGATGACGTTGTTACGCAAGTCGAGGATAGTGATGTCTGTAGGCAGGTCCCGAGGAACACTGCTGAGGCCTCTGTTGCTGCAGGTACAGCCTGATGAACAGCTGCTGCTGCAGGCTGCGGTCGGTCCAGGCTCCTTCAGTATGACCAGCAGAAGAACCAGCATCCTCTTCATCTTGTTCGTCATTTTGTCTGTAAGAAGGAGAGGAGCCATAACATGCGATCACATAATCAATTCTTACAAACAAATCTCTTGGCAACTTGGCAGGAAATGGCCGTCGCTCTGGCATTTTAACAATGTCAAATCACTATTGAATAGGGGAAAACTTGACCTGGCATCTGGTAGTTCTAATCCCCTAAAATTGTGCCCTTGGGAAAGGCACATATTCGACGTTAATTAATAAGATAACAAATTCGGAAGATCTGCTGCAGTACCATAACAAGTCGCTTGGCGGTGCTAAAATCTTATTGTTTTCATCTGATTTGATTCTCGACCTACCCACATATCAAATATCAAGAAATCCGTTGAGGCATTCTCGAGTTATTGTTCTTCCCTCAGACACATGTACAACTACAATGTATGATGTGTTTCAGAACCATTATAGGTTTATTGTACGAACGAATCTTTGTAGACCAAGTGTTTCCTGATACTCCCGGTTACCTAACACCGCCATGTCTTTTCATACAGAGCAACATGAGCGGTTGGTCCTGAAACAAACCTTGGAACTGCTTTGTTTACGTCCTTGTGTATCCATGTTTTCCTTATCAGCTACCTTCCCTCCAATAAGATCAAACTTCTCACCTTGAACGAAAGAAGCTGAACGCTCGTTTGGCGTCGGTTGTTTATTTTGTACCTTGGCTTCCGTAAACGGTAGCCTTCTGTACCTTAGCCAGACATACCATGCCAAAAAAAGGTTTGTCTGCCATCTGCTGTGTCCGCCGTCTTGAACCAAACCCTGTAACTACGCAGCACGAAATTCCGTTTTTTATCAAACTTCTCTGTACCTTAGCAAGGCATATCTGGTTAAGGTGGTCGTCACGCTTCGTACCTTCTGTACCTTAGCCGGACATACCGAATGACAGTAGTCCTGATATAGTTGATTTTAACTGCTTTAAGTCAAGTCCAACTCGTCTGGCGTCAGTTGTGTCCGGTGTCTTGAACCAAACCTGTAACTGCGCAGCACGAAATGACTGTTTTATGATCCACCTCCTCAGTTTCACAACAAAAACACCGACTATTCAGGCAAAGTCATTTGAGATGGTTGGCCTTAAAGCAGAAACAATTGCGTACGTATATTGGATCCATGACCAAGTTTTTGTTCTCCTAGTGAAACGATCGGGCTTACCAATTGTTCTTAAACAGAAGCATTTCGCTCGCCATGAATACAACTGTGAAAGTTGTACCCGCTCCGACCTGCCTTTACATAATGCAGGGTGGAGGTCAAGTCAGGTCAGAGCGGGTAGAACTTTCACGGCCACCATTTTGCTTGAATTAAAATATCCCATGTGCTTCGCAGTTAACAAACAGCTGGTAAATAAACACCCGCTCTAAAAGGACAGGCACAAAAATGCTCACTTTACTGATTTAATGACTTGTTTAGAAACATGTAAGTAAGGTGTTGATTCTAGACCCTTGATGAAATTAGTATGGTAAACATGGTGTCCTCTTTCCTGCAGTATCCTTGTTGGCCGCTATGCAACGCTTCTACCTTTCCATTGATTTTGCTCATTTGACAGAAACATACTTGACAAGTCTTGTGGATTTCAATCAATATTATAAGAAAACCAGCATATCGTTTGCTTTGCGATTTTACTATTTTCTAGTTGACTTTTGAGTTCTCATATACACTTACAGTCTAAAGCCTCAACTCAACATATACCGACATTATCACAAAAGTGAGTTTATAAGTCTAAAAGTATCAAGCAGACAACATGATATCAAAGACGACAATACACATGAATAATTCTTTTATCTATTTGGCTAGAAAATATCAAAGTTGTGGTCATAGCTGCAACTTTCGTCATAAAACACCCATTCTAGTATCACGCAAATATCGCCCAAAAAAAACCATCCTTCTTGCTGGGCTACATAGTCTAAAGCCTCAACTTGGCAGTGATAAAGATATTCTGACATAATCACAAAAATGAGTTTGTTTGAATACAAGACAACAATGACGAAAATTCAAAACAAAATGCATTTATTCATTTGTCTGGAAAAATATTAAGTTGTAGTCAAATCTACAACTTTCATTATAAAGCGCCTAAAACTTTTACCACGCAGTGTTGGTTGGTTGGTTATACAGCAGCCAGTCTATATATTATATATACATGACACTAACGACTTCATTTTCCGGTCTTACTCAAACATCGCAACACTGAATGTTGTTCTTCCTTTGATACCAAATCAAAGCTGTCAGCAACCAAAGTTATAGATGAGGACAAACATTTGAAAAATTCAGAACGTAGTGTACAATGTAGTACTGGCTTAACATGTTATTACACAGGGTGAGAGGTGAATTCTAAATGATATATGCAAACATCACTGCAACGAAAAAATAGAATTGGGTTTGTCTCTTCAAATAGTATACCTTACAAAATCATATTGTATAAAACTCCAAAGTCTCCTGCAAACACGGAATTCATAAGCCTCACGCACACATCACAACAGTAACAGGAGACAATTCTGTTTTCCTTCAAATTATACAATATTCTAAAGACTCACCAAAACATCACAGCATTGGAAATACAATTCCGTTTTTCTTCACAAATTGCGGGAAATTACAACTGTACTGAATACACATTGTCTTGAAAATTGAACTGTCACTCATTGAACAGAACGTGTGAAATACTATGTATTCACAGAGTATTTGGCTCTAGTCAGGTTTTTATTCTAGGATTTTTGGACGTTTAATACTTTTATTTTCTTTTTTTTTTACATTTTAAGTACAGGTTGTTCTTCCTGGATCATGGGAAGTTCAGGATGATTGTTGACGTCATCAGACTGCCACAGTCCTAACCACTGATTACACCACAGCTGTAGCGTTTGCATTAGCAGCTATAGCACTCAGGTGTAGTTCAGGGAAAGGGGCTGTTTTCAGTCTCCTCGCATAACGATACCTCGGGTATTTTTCAGGGTTAGGGGCTGTTTTACGCCTCCTGATTTTGCACCACACCGCAGAGTAAACGGCCGAGGTGAGAAAAGCTCCAACTAAAATGCCTCCCAACCCACTCAGGAACACAGGAAGGGAGAACGAATCTGGAGAAGACGTGTTACTGCCTTCTGTCACGGTGACCCGTGACTGAAACTCAGTGGCTAGAGAAGATTCAACGTGAAAGTTGGTAATACTTGGAGTCCTTGTTGGGTAGTGGTTTGTGCTATGACCTACAGGAGACGAGGTGCTTGGTGTGGAGAAAATTTCTGTTATCGTTTCTTCACAGATCAGATCGTCAGGGTTTACATCCTGTACCAAACTCTTTCCTTGTAGATGAGTAGGTCCGTAACAGGTGATGCTGTACTCAAATGTGTAGAATCCAGTCATTCTGCGCCTGAAGGGAAGCATCCTACAGTCACACTGCCAGGGGTTGTAGCCAATGATTATCCTAGACCGCATGGATGTCAGTATGTCATATGCCTCAGGGGGTAGTGTCTCCATTCGGTTATGACTCAACGAAAGCTCTGACAGTTCTGAACTGTTCAGATTTAATAAGAAGTCGGAAGGGAAAACGTCGATGTGGTTGGAAGAAAGGAGGAGTGTGCTGAGGTGCCGGTTTGTACTGAAGGTTCCCGCCTCAATGCTGTGGATGTTGTTGTTATACAGGTAAAGGGTCTCCAGATTATCAAGTCCCACAAACATGTCAGCTGTGAGGTTGGTTAACTGATTATTGTGCAGCTGCAGAGTTCGCAGTTGGGTCAGGTTCACAAATGTTCTTTCCTCGATACTGCGGATGTTGTTGTGATGCAGATAAAGATACTGAAGGCTATCAAGTCCCACAAACATGTCAGCTCGGAGACTGGTTAACTGGTTATTGTCAAGGTTCAGTCCCGTTAAGCTGGTCAAGTTGTGGAACGCTCCGCTGTTGATGACGGAGATCTGGTTGTATTGAAGCTCTAACCATGTCAGGCTGCTGTACCTGGAGAAGGCGGACTGGCTTAAGGTTGTGATGGCGTTTTCCCACAGGTTCAGACTAGTGATGGTTGTAGGCAGGAACTGAGGAACACTCCTGAGGCCCAAACGGGTGCAGCTACAGAATGATGACGTGCATGTGTCTCCGCAGGCTGCGGTTGGTCCTGTTTCCTTCAGGACGATCAGCAGAAGAACCAGCATCCTTTTCGCCATGACAAACATTTTGACTACATAGTTGAAAACAAAATAGTCCAATAAGTTACAACGCAAAGTTTGCATACGTTATCGTTCAAGTCTTTTTAATTCCTAAATCGTTCTTGCATTATATGGTTAACTGCACACAATACATCTTCCTGTCCTGTTAGGTAAACATTTTCTCACCTGGCAGCTGTTGCACCGCTCACGATACTGTTCTGCTGCTACGAGGACTGTGCTTCAACTTGACTTTATAGCGCCTGGTGGTAATTGGCGTAGTGTGTAGTGTGTAATCATAGTATTATGAATACAGACGAAACAATGCAAACTATCATATTCTCTTGTTCCGAAGTTTATCCCCAAGCAGATGGAATGTTACTAGGGTAAATCATAAACCCTTTTTTACTTTTTTTCTCTCAGCCCTCTAGAAAGGGAGACACTGCCTCCTGCATGACACTTGCCTGAGTGTCATTCCCAAGTTCCCAAGCGCATGTAAACAGATCTAGAATATTTTTTCTACGTTTAGGTTTTAAGGGTATTTGCCAAGCAACTTAGCAACACTACAAAACAACGGGATAAACTGGGTAACTTACGAGCACAGTCGGTTTTTTTACGACTTTCACCGTCTCAATGCTGGTCCAAACCCCATCAACAATTTGGTGAAGAAAGATTCCTCTGCCCTGGAAGGTTATCGTAGCCCAAAAAGCATTGGATTTTACCTGATCTAAGATATGCTGTCTGGCCCTAGCAACGTCCGACACAGTGTGGCCTACAACTGCGCAGGACGTCTTATTACGCACATCTTTGTTCGGGCGGTGTTTGGTTTATTCTCTCCTGGTTACGTAACACTACTGTGTCCGTTCACACAAAGGAACTTGAGTAGGCCTCAGTTGAAGGAGTAACAATGGCGTACCTGACCTCTTGAACTTCACGTAATAAAATCCGTTGCTTAAGTGTCTGCAGTGAATAGGAGTTGATAGAAAAATACCAAGCTTTAGAATCATTGCAAAATAATCAGCAAATAGCAGTCCTTTTATTGAAACAATGTGTCATTTTTCTTTTATTCTTCCAAGCCTGTGGAAAAGGAGTTGTTGCCTTTGTGGTGTGGGACTATGATTCACTGACGGGTAGTTCAAGTTACTAACAGGTTAACGTTCAGCTATAAAAGATAAATCGAAGTCATGTCTATTTGGCAGACTTTATATTCATAATTTTCAATATTTACAATTTCAAAAGCTAAATCTTGTTTGAATTATTGACTAAAGATTAATTTCTACGTACAAACACACTTATGTATAATACACCACGTATCAATTAATAGGATGTTCGTCTGTTCTCGGTGCTAATGTTACTTATTGATCATTCAAGACCGATTATTAGTCTTTCACAAAAGGCAAGATCCCCTGTGTGGCTATGGCAGTTGTACAATATCCATTTGCTTGAGTAACTGCTTTTTGGTGTATTTCATATGGGGGCTTTGCTATTTCGTCTTCTCTATATCAGTGGAAGACGTTATATCAAGAGTTAGAGTGAGAGATGATGATATGTAAGGAACTTCCAGCCAGATTTTTCCACAAGTAATTCCACGTGTGATATATTTGAAAATTTCACACAGATATCACACCTGTACAATGATAATACCAAACCTGCAACTTCCGTCGTGAAACAGAATGACATCATTCCGCACGTTGACATAAAGCACGACCTACGTCATCAAAACGTCAGACATTTCAAAATACATCCAGTTCTTCTCTCTGCAAGTACGACATCAAAATGTCAGACATGTTCTTCTCGCTGCATATAGAACACGCCAAGCGCGTAACCAGCTGTAGTCGCTATTAGATTATTAGCTATAAAAAATAAGAGTTTAACTTTCCAGTCTTCAAGATGGAAGATACCGTTCTGTACAATATGGGAGGGTGTTTCTACTGTTTTTTTACCGGCTATGTACGTTTGGGGATACAAACAGCAAATGAACTTATATTATCACATCACTCCACATGGCTACACAAGCGAATATCAATAAACATAAAAGTTTCAAAGCAAAGTCACGTAAATCAAATTAGTAACTGTACTTCCTTAATGAATATACGGTCATCACATTTAAAATTTCTCTTTTGTGAAGTCCCAATCCAAGTGCTGAGTCACGGATACATTATAAGTACAACAGCCAAACAAAGTTTGAACTTTATGCAAATGGAGGTATAACTATTACGTTCTGTTGAGCTGCAGTTGATTCTATCTAGTTGATTACTCAAAGATATCTGCAGTTATATTTCTGGTTGAAGTTGTGTCTGGGTTGCTACTGGAAGGTACGGTCTGTTTTGTGAACAGGTTGGTGCCTGGTTTCGTCTCTAAATCTACCTAAGGACCTGATGACGTCATCATTTACATGTGCAGCTGCTACAGGATCTGGTTATCTGCCTAATGACCTTCTCCCGTTATGGGTCTTATGGGAGGAAGGGGAGGGCGCGCCGGCCTGTATCCCGGGTCAAAGCTGTACTCTGCCTAATGACCTGCTCCCGTTATGGGGGGAAGGGGAGGGCGCGCCGGCCTGTATCCCGGGTCAAAACTGTACTCTGCCTAATGACCTGCTCCCGTTATGGGGGGAAGGGGAGGGCGCGCTTCACAGTTCAGGTCTTCATCATCAACACTGTATGATAGGATTTTCCCTACAAGGCTAATGGGTCCGGCACATCGAATCTGTCTTTCAATTTTTGAGAAACCTGTCATCCTCTGCTTTAAGGGCAGCATCCTGCAGTCACACTGCCAGGGGTTGTTACTGATGTCAACATTTCTGAAGGAGGCCAAAATTACTCTCCAAGCAGAGGTTGTGGGAAAAATCATCAACCAAAGGCGATCCTGTAA
>NW_023365714.1:219838-223031 GCF_000003815.2 Branchiostoma floridae
CATCCCCCTTATATGAGCATTGCTCAATAGACGTTGAAAGTTACTTCACTTCTGCCCATAATTGGACTATCCCATTATGACCTCCATCCTTATCTTATTCCATGGAAGATTTGAATCTCCAAATAGCACTCCCATGCAAAGTGGATTCTTCAAAGTTTACCCTCCGCCTCCATCTTTAGTGCAAAAGCTGCCCCTTTAGTTCATTGTATCTTATCATGTATCATCATGTAGAACCCGGTCATTCTGTGCCTAAAGGGAAGCACCCTGCAGTCATACTGTCATCAGATAAACTCGTAACATTAGCTGCCTCGACCTCGCAGGTTTTCGCCCGGGCTGCTCCATTTTAACAGATTCATAGGGGTGACGTTTTCCTGGTTTTTGAGATACGTGAGTTTGCTTTCGCGGTGTCTCATAAAGTCGTTGTTAGAACTGCAATGGAAACGTCCTTTTGCGCTAGCGCCCCCTTGCGTCTCAGCGTAAAAGTGACGAAAGTCTACATGAGTTACCTACTATCTCAGTACTTTCACATAGTATGAGACTGTATTTATACTCGGTTATAGGTACTTACATGTATACGGAATCGTTGTGACCAGATACCAGCTGTAGGTAAACAATAGTAGGAATCATGTGTGGGGTAGCCTGGAGTCCAGCTTTGTTCGCTTTGTTCCACTCCCATACTCCTTGCTGACTCACGTGACTTGTTCTGTTATATGCTTTCTAAAGCCTTAACTCAACAGTAATTAACTTATTACTACATAACTATAAAACTTAATTCATGTTAAAGCAAGCAGCATGGCATTAATGAAAAACCGGTGCAATGACTGAGTGGGTAGAATGTTCGCCTTGCATTCGGTAGGTCGTGAGTTCGATCCCCGGCCGAGTCATACCAAAGACTTTAAAAATGGTACATGCTGCTTTCTCTGCTTAGCACTCAGCATTCTGGAAAGAGTATGGAAGATGAACACACACCACTACCAGTGGACTAGCCCCCTGCTGTAGTGATTGCGTTGTGTGACCCAGGGCTAAGGAAAAAGAGATGGGCGCCGCCCTATGCGCCATCAGTCGTGGGAAGGGTTAACTTTATGGCATTAATGACGACGACACACATATTAAATTGATTTATTTGTCTGGAGATTACCGAGAGCTGTGGTTATTGCTGCAACTTTCGCAAAAAACACTTGAAACAATTGTCTGGTTTTACAGGACACAATCAGAACACAGTATTCTACACGACACTCTATTTTCCAGTCTTACGTAACGTCTACTACATGTTACTTTTTCCTTCAAAATATCAAATATCAAAGGCTGTCAGCAACCGCAAGTCATAGCTGAAGACAATCAGTTAAAAATTCAAGCATACAGTGTACAATGCAGTGCTGGATAAACACATTATTTCATAGAATGCCAATCGAAGTCTAAGGCATTGCGCAAGCATCAGGAAAAAGCAATATAATTACATTTTTTTGTCTAAAGGCTTACAAAAATCTAAAGTTTCATGCAATCACGGATGTTACAAGTCTCACGCAAACATCACAACAATAAAACACTTTCTCAAAATATGTGAAAGCTTACTCATGTCAGAAATAAATAGGTGATGACGATAAAAGAGTCTCGTTAGTATCCTTGAAGATCCCTCCCAGGACAAAGTCACAGTCTGCTTGTACTTGTAGCTGGATATTTCAAAATGTTGTAACTCTATCATCGGCTCAAATTCTCCTAGAAAAAACTAGCAACCGATGATTGACCAACCTTCGATTTCGTGTACCACAGAATTCAAACAATTTAAGGACGAATACACAGAACGAATATGGCTAACCAACATTGGGGACTAGATCGCTATTGATTTTGTGACATAAATATTAGAGGGTAGTTTTACCAGATTATAAAGGTTGGTGTAAAAACGTCAGAAATTGGCCAAATACGCGGAATAACATGCCTTGGAAGTTCGACAATAATAGCCCAAAATAGCCAAGTACACCTCAATTTAGAGACTAATTTGAGGGGCTCAGTCGCTGTGACAGGAGTACAAGGAAAATAGCCGAGATGAGGATAGCTCCAACAACCCCGCCAAGAAAACCACTAAGGAAAGCTGAGAAGGAGAAAAAGGCCGAGGAAGACGAAGTATCGACTTCCGTCACTATTGTCGGAAACTGGGTGGTGCGTCGAGTAGCTGTCGTGGAATATGGCGAGTGGAAGTTAGCGGTACTTGGAGTGTCTATTGTAGAAGATGCCGAGTGATGGTTGGTGGCACTTGAAGTAGTTTTGGGGGAAGGTTCTATGTGAAAGTTGGTGGTAAATGAAGTGTCCCTTGGAGAAGATAGAGGGGGAAAGTTGGTGGTATTTGGAGCAGCTGTTGGGGAAGATGTGGAGAGAATGTGTTGTGTTCCATGAGGTACGGCAGATGCAACGTTTGGGATGGAAAAGGCTTCTGTAGTCGTCTCGTCACAGATCAGATCGCCAGGGCTTACATCCTGAACCAAACCCTTTCCCTGCAAATGAGCAGGTCCTGCACAGGTGATGCTGTACTCAAACGTGTAGAACCCCGTCATTCTGCGCCTGAAGGGGAGCATCCTGCAGTCACACTGCCAGGGGTTATTGTTTAGGCTTACAAAATGGATGCCCGAGGTCAGTACGTCATACGCCTCGAGGGGTAGTATTTCCATCTCATTATAATCCAGTCTGAGGTTTGAAATGCTCAGATTCGATACGAGGCCGGAAGGGAAATCAGTGATTCGGTTGTTATGTAGTGTGAGTGAGATAAGCCGAGGTAGATTTACAAAGGCGCCAGCTGCAATTGTACTGATCCTGTTACCATACAAGCCCAATAATTTAAGCCCGGGCATATTTACAAAAGCACCATCTACGATGGTGCTGATGTTGTTGGAATAAAGTTGAAGTTCGTAAAGCTGCGGGAGAGCATCGAAGGCTCCTGCCTCGATACTGTGGATGTTATTGTGATGCAGGGTTAGGAATCGCAGGGACCTAAGTCCCACAAACATGTCAGCTGTAATCTTGGTCAACTGGTTATGGTGAAGGACCAGGTGAATTAACTTGGTTAAGCTGTAGAACGCCCTGCTGTTGATTTCGGAGATCTGGTTGGATTGAAGGTCTAATCCTGTCAGGCTGCTGTACCTGGAGAAGTCGGACTGACTTAAGGTTGTGATGGCGTTTAATCCAGTGCAGGGAAGTGATG
>NW_023365714.1:223367-252607 GCF_000003815.2 Branchiostoma floridae
TTCCTTCTAGCATCATTTGGTAACCAGAAATGCATGATTACAGTATTATAGTAATGATATAACAATTTATTGCAAATTCCTGCCCGAGGGCTAATTGCAGTTGACATGAAAGGGGACAAACAAACAAATAGTTTAGAACAATATAGAATATGTCTACTCTAGTGTAAAAGCTAACTCTAAACTGTGACTTGTTATAGCAGGCGTCGATGTTTTGGGGAAATACAGTTTTATGTACACGGTCACAGTTACGGGTCACCACAGCTATGACTATGTGATGGCAATGGTGTCCTAATGGAAACATGATTCAGGAATCAGAATACATATATTGAGGTGCTTTTCAAGAGTCTGTGGTAATGCAAAAATGTATTCTTTCTCAGATAAACTTTCTCTCACCTTATGTCTCTTCTGACTGCTAACGTTGTATCTCTCCCCAAACTCAGTGTTGTGCGTGATGTGCCTCAGCTCGACCTGTTGAAATGGTCATCGGAGTAGTGTAAAGTTTGTAACCATAGTCTTATGAATACACACTAGACGATGGAAATCATTAAACTCATTTGTTCCCAAGTTGATTTCCAAGTAGATGTTGTGAGGGTACTTCGTAACACTTTCTGACCTCCCCGATTGTCTCCCAACCCTCTACTCTAGAAAGGGTGACTTTGCTCCCTGCCTGACACCGTGCATTTGACCCTAGTGTTTTCTCAAACGTGTCCTATTTACGTATTATGTCCGACATAATACTCCAGCCTAGCCAAGAAACAGAAATGGTCTATAAACAGTCTCAAGAAGGTAGCCAGTCAAAATCGGGTATTTTCTGTCGAGCAACTTAGCACGACCACAAAAAAGGGGATGAATTTAGCAACTTACAAACACAGCCGGCTTTCCAGAGGGTACAACCTTCTCAATGCTGCTCAAAACCCCATCAACAAGTACAAAGTTGATGAAGAAATGTTCCTTAGCCGGGAAAAGGTTCTCGTAGTCCAAACCGTGCCTTTACTTGCTGGATTTTACCTGATCTAAGACGCGTTGTGACGACCTAGCAATGTCTGACGCTGTGTAATCTACAACTGCGCACTACGTATTATTACGTACGTCTTTGTTCAGGCGGTGCTTGGCTTACTCTCTCATGTTTGTGTCTGTATGTTCAACCAAGGGAACTTGAGTAGGCCACAGTTGAAGAAGTAACAATGACGTACCTGACCTCTTGAACTCAACGTAATAAAATCCGTTGCTTAAGTTTCTGCAGTGAATAGGAGTTGCTAGAAAAATACCAAGCTTTAGAATCATTGAAAATAAACAGTAAATATCAGCCTTTTTATTGAAACATTGTGTCTTTTTTTATTCTTCCAAGCCTGTGGAAAAGGAGTTGTTGCCTTTGTGGTGTGGGATTATGATTCACTGACGGGTAGTTCAAGTTACTAAGGTTGACGTTCAGGTATACATTTTCCTGGCATGTCTGAGGACATCTGGGTTCTGGGCCAAACACCGTAACCATTACTCCAACACGACGCGACAAATGACAGAATAATACCATATAAGTGTGTAAGCCTTGTTAGTTTACTGGGGCACCCATTCTCCACAACCATTTGATACCTGATCTCTCAGACCTGCTCAGGTGACATCGCGTGAATAGCCGGATCTGCGGTACGTACCTGTGTGGCAGGTAAACAATACCTGTACCAAGGTCACCACGCAGGTGAGTTCAGGTATGACGTGCACAGGCTAATCGTACCTGTCTCAAAGCAGGTGTGACTACACAACTGGGGACGCTGTAAGGATCATCTTTGGGTGCTTAGGAATATCTAGGTTCACAAGTAAGTGTCCTCCCTTCTCTTTTTCATACCTGATGAGTTACGCCCCAGCGACTACATGTGCAGGTAAACAACACCTGCACAAAGGACACTACCATGACCCAGTCACAGTAGTCTTCAGGTGTGACGTGCACAGTTAAACCATACCTGTCTCAAAGCAGGTGAGACTGGACAGTTGTGGTCACCTTTGGATTAAGGTACACCTGTAAGTGTCCTTCCTTCTATTTTCTATACCAGAATACACCCGACGATCACAGCGTAGGTAGGGGGACAGACAGGATCAAGGGGAGGGGCACGCCTGGTGTGGGGTTGGCAGAGGTTAAGGCATTGGTACGTTCGTGGCACGTTCGTTTTGCTGTTTTGAGACTTTAGACAAGACCGAGCTTTGACAGCGATCTACGACTGACTGTTTTTGTCAAAAGACAGCTGCATGTAGTACAACAACACAACCACGTTTGCCTTAAGAATATTCGAATGCCATATTGACGTTGTGGTTTAAGTGTTGTTTGTATTTCACGTGTTTTCCATCGTGATTTCAAAACTTGTACACGATTTCGTTTTTCTTCATGGTTCGTTTTGTCAAATCCATGTAGTTGAAAAAAATTGTGTGCAGCTAGCTGCTTGAGGGCAGAATAATGTTGACATACTGTATAAGCTGGTGTGTCATATCGGCTATATAGATACAGATACAGGTACTGACGACACACCCATGAACCTGGTTAAACTTCTTTCAGAGACAGTGATCAAGTGAACAAGTACAGCACGGCCATGGAAGGCTCTAACAATGAGGTTAGTAGAAATGTTTTGGGCCTCTCACTTATGTGAAGATTTCGTTACATACATTGGGTTTTCAGTGTGGGAAGGAAGGGACGTTTTTAGGGAAGAAACACAGACTGTTCCTGAATACTGGAACCCCAACATGAGAATACTAGACGTATTAGTGGTCAGGAAGGACGGGCCCAGCAGAACAGACTGGATGACGACTGAGAACTCCTATATGTGAATACACAAAGTAGTGGGAAGTGAATATCGTCTGAGATTGAAGTTTTCCCCCGTTTGCAGCTTGATCTGTTGATCAAATCTTATGTGAAAGGGGGGGGGGGTTATTTATTTATTTATTTCTGTTTTCTTTAACCAGGGTATGCTCCGATCAGTGGCTGACACTGTTTTTCATGGAGGCCCTGGATACATATACAAATAACACATACATACAAAACAATATTTACATAATTACAAAAACAAAACCACTTATATCCTTTTCCGTTCCAAGTCGTTAAGGGGGACACCAAGTCACTTCCAAGGTTCCCTGATACTTCAAGGTAAATGTGGCCATAGGGTAAGATAGAAACAAGAATGGATTTCTAAATACAATACAAATTCAATTGCCTTATTACATCAGCGGGCAGGAGAATACAGACCCAAATGTATATACTATAGCTGAATTCTCTTGATATTACTCACGAGTACTTAATCTTTTTTTAAAATGATATTCCAGGGTATGGAGGCCAAACTGGAGGGTATAGTTGCTGAGGTGAAGAACATCAACTGTGAAGTGAAACGTATCAACAGATATTTAGAGAGGAGCAGCGGCCAGAAATGGTTCAGCAGGAGACCATTCGGAAAGGTGAATATGAACAAGTTCGGTTCCAAACGTGGCTGAGTTTATATTCCGTCATTCACCACACTGCAACAGTGACACCTAGCTGCAGTCTGAAGTACAGCAGCAGTGACACCTAGCTGCAGTGTGAAGTACTGCAGAAGTGACACCTAGCTGCAGTGTGAAGTACTGCAGCAGTGACACTTACCTGCAGTGTGAAGTATCACCAGTCAGCATCGCCCCGAAGAAGGTAACAGAAAGTTACCGAAGCTTCGGCTGGTTATTATGTTTCCACGAAGGAGAAACATGTTGTTTTCGCTGGTGTGTTCTTTTTCTTTCTTCTTCCCAGCAGAAAGGGTTTACGGAAAAGGCTAGGCTGTGCACCAGGTCTGTCTACCTGTGTTGTCTACCCTGGCTGGCTATCACGTTAGGCTACTCAGATACCCCCTTTCATAGCCTCAATTCATTTTTTTCTCGCACACACTACATTGGGGCGAGCCTAATTGTATAGTATTGTATGTGAGTCAGTTGTGAGTAGCTTGACACAGGCCTAGAGGGAAAACATTCTGCATTTCTGAAAAAAATGTTGCTTTTCTAGTTAACTCTTTGGTTGTCTACCAGGAACTTTGTGAACCTTTTCACCTAATTAACGTTAAATCTATATGTACAGATGTAAATATGCGCTACTGTTCCTACCCCTCCACAGACCCGTGTGCTGATCAACACCACCCTGTTCTCCCTGAGGGATGTGGACACCGTCAAGCAGGAGTTCTCGGCAGAACTCTGGTTCGAGACATTCTACAAGGACTCGCATCTCACGGGACTGAAAGACAGGGATGTAAGGAAGATGGGTCAGTGACCCAGCCAAGTGAATTTGTTGGTTATTTTTTAAAAAGAACAAGAAATGCACATTAAAAATAGAGCACGAAGTTAAAAATGATGTCCTGTTACACTCAACTTTATAGCATCTAGATTTTCAGTTCGCGCTATGTAACATGCGTTATGACTTATAGAAATTGAGTTATTTCTACACTAACGCAAATGGTTGCTGTAAAAATAAGTCAATATCGCCTCCTGTACCAGTAAAGCATGTTATATTTCAGGAGGTGGACTGGGACAATCAGTGGGACCCATGGATTGAGTTGAGGAACACAGTGACCATTGAGAAGGACGTGACGCGACAGAGCCTGATCCCGGTGGTGGGAAGGGAGGTGCCCATCGTGCACGCCTTCAGGATGGTACGGGCAACCTTCAAGGCGGACATGGACCTCGCCGACTTCCCTTTCGACCACCAGGTATAGTAAATGATATACTATAACGCACAACTCTGTCGATTATGGAAATTGGTGGCCGTCTGGTGATCAACTGATACGACAAAAGCTCGTTGACTGTTTAAAGGTCTGCGGCGAACGGGCGAGAGTAGTCGGGATTCTCTCCGCGACTTCCGACCTCTTCAAAAGCACTATGTTTCTGAACACTGGGCTAAGCACGCTAACGTTACATTTCCATGATTTCCATCCTTACTGTTCTAAATGATTGTTCCAGAAACTGACTATCAAACTGATGTCAGGCTGGTCAACTAAGAGGGTGGAGCTGAGAAAGAACCTGGGGTGCATCGACAACATTACTGGTGACGACTTTACAGGTAACAATCGGTGATGATTTTGTGCATAACATAAATATGTTAGGTATCACAGTAACACAAACCCCGCTACCATTTGGATCATATTCCATGAATACGTGGGCCCATCTCGGACATGCTGTAAGGGATTGCATTCGTTATTTTGGATGCCATGGTGACGTAAATCTGGCGGCCTCGTGTAGTAGGCTGAGCTTCAGACGTAAGCCTGAAGCATCTAACCTCTGCACGTAAAAGAACAGCTTACCGAAAGAGTAGGTTGTGATGACCCGGTGTGCTTGGTTACAAACGCGTGTCGTGGCGAGGCCGCCGTGCAGTTGTACTAATAGCCATGAATTTCTACCTGAGGTCCCTATCTGGGGATGTTGTCGCGTGTCATTTGATTTTGCGTCCAATCCGAGAGGGTGCTTCTAACCGAAGTTAGGTAGTCATTTTCAGCTGAGCCGCAAGGATGAATAGGCGATAAGTGCCTTTCACAACATTCATTTGGGGCATGCTAGGGATTCTGTATCTGTATCTATATATGTACTATACAGCCGGTATAACCTCCCTTCGGCGTAACACATTAGTTGACACACCGATTTGAACACAGAACCTTTGCGCGTCAACGGGCAAACTTCGGACCACCTGACCGCCTGTTCAACAAGGACATTATACACATAATGTCCTTGGTTCAACTGACAAAACTTACCTGCAATTGAAGTTATTCACGAAAGAGGTACAGACCAATACACGCGGTGGAAATGTTATCTGATGCTTTCTTATACATAATTATAATTATAAGAATGATGACTACCTTAACTAAACAACCCCGTTCAACAGATGGCGAACAGTGGGAGCTGAGTGAATATCTGGAGTGCAAACATGACGTCAAAGATATCAAGCAGCAGTCCAAAACCTCCGGCGAGTACCCATTATACACCATCACTGCGCATGTGCAAAGGAAGACGGGTTTCTACATGTGGAACATCGTGCTGATATTGGTAAGTGTAATAAGCCATTTCATGGATCCAACTGCGCATGCGCAGGTCAAAGGTGAAGGCCCTAATTTGTAAATTAATTTATGCATGTCCGTCGGTTTCCATAACTATGCCTAGACGTGTTTTGTTTGCTACTCAGGCAGCTTTACCTTTGACCTGCGCAATTGGATCATTGGGGCTTGTGCGTTTGACTCATGTTTAAGGGTCGAGGGACATCCAACCATCCAGCCAACCACCCTCTCATACTAGGTTCCGCACTTGTATGAATCAAGCTGGTAACTTTGCCTTTTTTTTTATTCAACATAAAAGCAGACAGGACAAAGTGACACTGCACTCAAGTTAAAAAAACTTATTTTAACAGTGCCACTTAACATACATTTGAATACATGAATACAGATATAACAACATTAGAAACAATAATTGAACAAACTAATCGACTAACATCGTGTGTGCCCCAAAACACCCCTACCCACCCCATGTACAAAGTAACAATTCAATGATGTATAAATGCAGTAAATTCTACACATGAAATATAACAGTAGGACTAAAAACGCTGAGTAAGATCAATGAACTTTGCCTTTAACACAAGAGGGGGAGTATTCGATCGACTGACGTGACAGCGTCATCATCCGGCCCTAATAGAATAGGTTGTGGGGCTAGTGGAGTTGTATGTCTGTATGGCTTAGGCGGTGATGCCTGACATATCTGATTACAGGCCATCATCACGGCCCTCTCGTCCGTCTCCTCGTTCTCCATCCCGCTAGAACAGCACAGCGACCGCCTCGTCATCACTTTCACCCTCCTGCTCACCACCGTGGCCTTCAAGCTGGTGGTGTCCCACTACCTACCCACCGTCCCCTACCTGACTTTGCTGGTAAGTAGGAAAGTATAGCTCTCTTTAGTAGGAACTTGTGATAGTCCAGGTAGCCACTGCTTATTCGCCTTTCGGAGCTAGGTGCAGCCTAGGGAGTACTGAAAGCAGTTTGGCACTAGATGTGGAACACCAGTGCTGATAGGACTTCAGCACAGGAAAATGAACGCTACTACACTGTTATTTGGACAAGGTTCAGCACTGGAATTTCATTCTGAGGGAGATTCAGATCAGGAACAAAGCCGGTCGGTACTAGATTGTGTTGGAATTTCTTCAGCTCTGACCTTTGAATCAGCAAACCAACGCCATAGTACGAAAATGAACTTGAAAATAGACTCGATCGGGAAAATCTGTACGTTGGCACACGGTTTCAATTAGAAAGTAAAGTCAAGTTTTGGATTTCTCCTAGACCTTTGTTTTCAACTTTGCCTCTTTCTATATTTTTCTATTTTAGGACAGGTATGTACTGGCGTGCATCATCTTCCAGTCATTCGTGGCTGTGGAGAACATTTCGGCCTCGATCAGCAGCTACGTTGACAAGTACAGCGCCTGGCTGATTGACAAGATCTTTTTGGGCATATTTATGTTCGCGCTTCTCTGTGTACACCTGTACTTTAGGAAGGAAGTTTTGGGGACGGTACGTACACAGATAAAATTGTGAAATTGTGTAGAAAAATCTATGAAATGGGGCATTTGCTTAGCGCCTCTAGTATTTTGCAATATGATAATTTCCATCGATCTGAAACTATTAATGCGGGGCTGTGTGGGGTGGGTGAGAATCTAGTTGTAATATAAAATGACATTTACATTTACCTGTAAACTTCCTTTACTCTATGTACTAGATGAACAAGACCAAAGGAAAGATGCAAAGGATAGAAGAGGAGTTCAAGGTAAAGCTTTGTACTTCGTAACAGCAACGAAACACGTTTATAAAGTCTGAGACGTCAAAATTATTTGCTGTGTTTGTGTGGACATGTATCTGAAATACACCATAGCTTTATTTCAGCTTTGTTTAGTTTCAAGATTATGTTTCAGTAGTATTTATGCTAATAGTAGACGTACATAATTGTATGTTTATAATGAATTGTATGCTTATAATTTAGAATGAGACAAAGGAATAAAACAGAGTTTTTAAATAGTGTCTGCTGCCTTGAAATACATGTACTTGTGTTAGGAATAATGTTATACTGAAAATGTAAAAAGGACATTATACAATAGTATTTCTTTAGAAACACTTAAACCTCATGTCTCAAACTGAAGAGACAATATTTCTTGTTTCTTACGTACGTGACCAACAGCGTGTCAAGAGACGAACTGACGAAGCCTACGAGAGGCGTGACAAGACACAACAAGGAAGCACTGACACCAACCTGATCATCACGGGATTTACTTATAAAGAGGTCCAGCAGGTAACATTAGTTCCTTTTTGAAAGGAAACAAAAACATTCAATTCATCACTTGTTTTCCTTCTTCTTTTCCCAGCATTTTCATCTTGTGTAAATGTAATTCTGTCTTTTCAAATGTGATTTTATTTCGCAATGACCAACTTCCGTGGTTGAACAGTGCAGTATATGCTTTTATCTATAGTCACACAATTAAGCTTTTTGTCAAGCAATGCTCACCCCAAGTGTCCTGAAAGTAGTTGTTTTTCCTTTTCTTTCCCACCAAGTTTGAGTCCTGGAGACCTGAAGATGAAACAAATCCTTTGATATTTGATGTGGACGACGGCAACCCAACCGAGATGGAGACTCTGATATAGGCAAGGGCGTGTACGGCCCCTGCGACTGAGTGAGCTCCACTATAATGATGCCTACACTTCCTACCTTCTCCAAGAGGGTTATGATTTCGGCACAGAGTGTGTTCACGCAACTATATCATAAACAGACCAGCAGCACTAGTTTTTACCAAAGGGGGAAGTTCAGTCCCTTTATTTTATTTTCAATCACGACTTCGGCAAATCATTCCGATAAATGACTAAGTCGATTATAATTCATTTCCCGTATTTCCGTACACTTATGCAACACAAACCGTCCGATATGACGAACTTGAGCTGGAGAAGCAACAATTCAATCTGTATTCAGGGTCCTGACGCATACCTATCATCCTATAACTGTGCACGTATCGCTGTACGTATGCGTCTTTGTGTACCCACGTTTACTTTCTATAGGTTCCATAATGTTGTTGTGTCTATTCAGACATATACTAGTGAGTGGGCATGACTTTAAAAAGTAACAATCTCGAAACTGGCTTCTTGAACACAATGGAATGAATCCTGATGTTAAGTGCCTATAGACAAACAAAACCTTTATGATCATCAAATGATGATTGCAAAGAGCAGCCAAGTTTTAAATTCCATCTATTTTTTTAAAATCAATCACGAGAAAAAGAACTAAGATAAACAGACCAGTATCTGTTACTAAGGTTACAGCTCAGTTTAAAAATATAGCGCCACAGTTACGGCCAATTGGTAGAATTTACTTTCGTTATGTTCAATCATTAGCATGGAAAAAGCTGAATTCTTTTATTACTGACAGATAGCAATGAATTCGTCTGCATGGAAACACGTGTATGTCGTGTATCATTTTAAGTAGTTCATGGTACCTGTTTCTCGTGATTGCGCAGGTCCTTTCGGTGGCGATTTGTTTTTATTGCCTACCCGGTATTTAGAGCGCACCTTATGGCTTGACATACCAAATTTGTACTGAAGTGTACAAGCTGTATATCCGGACAGATTTAATTGATCCACTCAAACCGGGAAGTGTCCCTATGTTTTTTGATAAGAGTGATGGGTTCTTTAGCGTGCTCAAGGCGTGGCTCTGCTCGTACACTGGACCTCGTTTAACGCCCTATCCAAGGGACAGCTCTAACCGAATCTAGGTACTCATTTACACCTGAGTAAAGTGATGCCACTTATTGTTTGTGAGTTCTTATCAAAACCATGTTCCCTTATCTGGTCCTTGTGACATTAGCAGTGGTACTGTGTTACTGAAGACTGAACATAGCGCTGTTTTCCGGTACAGATTCGGCACTCTTCCTTCTGTAGAAACACCAGATGGAGAGGAACACAGCGGAGGCGAGAAGAGCCCCGACCAACACACCTGGCAGGAACCCCGTCAGGAACACCTGTAGACGTTTATTTAAGATTAAGAATTTCTTGTATCATTTGTCTATCTACCGGAAATTCCAATTCAGTACCATAGATATTATCAATACAATAATCCATACAAGCATAATGGACAGACGAACAGGCACACACGGAAACACACACACGGACACCGCTACCAAAAGCATAAAGGCAAAGAAAAAGGTAAATATATTAGTCGCTGGAAAAATAAAATTGGCCAAATAGACAAATATCACACCAGAGGAGTTAGACGGCTGAGGATGTCACAAACTGTACTCCTCTGGTGTGTGATATCTGTCTATTTGGCCACTTTTTACTATTTATGAGTCCAGCCAGTGACCCGTGGAGCTTGGTACGGAGACTATCAATGGATATATACCTGTACGGGGAAGACGCAGTGAGAAGCCCCGGTGCCCACCGTCCTTCCCGGCTGCGCCTGCGAGGTGCCGGATGTACGCACACCTGTTGGAGAAGGTGCCGGTGTCCGTGTTGTCGTGCTCAACGGTTCCGGATGGACAGTTACAACAGACGCTGTTGATGTTGTCGTCGTTACACAGACGAGATCTTCAGGACTAACGTCCTGTAGTAAACCCTTTCCCTGCAGAGAGATATAGAATGGTCGATTCAGTAAATACCGTGTAGGCAAAGCGAAAGAAGTCTACAACTCGAGTGGGCTTACAGATGTGTCTTATGTGTCAGAGACTGTCATTGTCGACTTGGACAGTTAGTTGTATTAGTTAAGTAGTGAGTGTTTCGACGCTGTAAGTCTCTTTCTCTATCTCTAGATCTCTCTCTCTCTGTCTCTCTCTCTGTCTCTCTCTCTGTCTCTCTCTCTGTCTCTCTCTCTGTCTCTCTCTGAAGTGTGTTCTGACAGTACAAACGTGAATAACGCTTGACACATGATACACATACAGATTGAAACCTAATACGTGTATATCGCACCTGTAGATTAGCAGGCCCCGCACAGGTGATGCTGTACTCAACCGTGTAGAATCCCGTCATTCTCTGCTTAAAGGGAAGCATCCTGCAGTCACACTGCCAGGGGTTCCGCTCCACGTTAACGAACGTCAGGGAAGCCAACGTCAGGACGTCATACGCCGCAAAGGGAAGGGTCGTCATTCGGTTGTACTGCAGATGGAGCCTGTCCAGCGTGGAGATGTTCAGAGCTGCCAGTTCTTCAAAGGGAAAGGCACCGATCTGGTTGCTCTGGAAATCCAGCTCTTGGACAACGGACATGTTCAGCCCGAACATTGCACCTGGATGGATGGATGGATGGATGGATGGATGGATGGATGGATGAATGATTGATTGGATGAATGCATGATCCAATGAAAAAACTGATTGAATGTATGAATGAACGATTGAATGAACGAAACATTGAGTGAGTCCATGATCGGATGCAAGAATGAACGATTTTATGAACGAACGAATGAATGAATGCATGAGTGAATGAATGAATGAATGTATGAATGAATGATCGAATGAATCAATGAATGAGACTGAATGAATGAACGATTGAATGAACGATTAAATGAATGAATGAATGATCTGTAAACATAGCAACCTAAAGCTAGGCTGAATTGTGTAACCTGTGGGTTGATTGTGCCATACCTGGAACCGTGGTGACCCTATTTTGGGCAACCTTCAGCGTATTGAGCTGCGGAGTGTTGTTGAACGTTCCCGGCTCGATGTCCCGGATGCTGTTCTGATCGAGATCTAGGAACTCCAGAACATGTAAGCCATAGAACATGTCTGCCCGGATGCTGGTGAGCCTGTTATCGGCCAGGTGCAGCGCCGTTAGGCTGCTCAGGTTGTGGAACGCGCCGCTGTTGATGGTGGAGATGTGGTTGGACTCGAGGTTTAGACTTTTCACCCTGGGGTACCTGGAATCAACATTCGACAAAAAAATGTATTCAAACTTTATTAGAAGCCTTGTCCTGCTGGGTCCGTATGTATACACGGGATGCACATAAATGACGCATGTATGTGGGTCCAGTATCTGTATGGGTAGGGGGTATTTCTCACCTAAATGAGGCATACTACAGCTTCCATTGTCTATAGGACTACCTAAACCTTCTATCTGTTCGTCTTATGTTGCACTGTTAAAATAAGTTACTAAAACTTGAGTGCATTGCCACATTGCCCTTGTCTGTCTGAAAGCAACAAATGAACATAAAAAATACACCGTTTTAAAAACAACGGATGTAACGCTAGTTCACCTTTATTGCGGGGTAACCTTTATCCGTTGTATTTAACACCAGGGTATTTCGGGATTTCCAGTCGACTGACGGTGGTCTCAAACTGCATTATATTGAAAAAAAAAGTAATTTGAAGCCAAAGTCCATCTACGTGATATCCCTAAATATCCTATTTTTAGGTACAACGGATATAGATTCCCCGCGAATAAAGGTGAACTAGCGTTAGGTGGATAAAGGTGAACTTGCTTTACCTGGAGAAATCAGTCCAGTCTAAGGTTGTGATGGCGTTTCGCGACAGGTCCAGTCTAGTGACGTCAGCCGGCAGGAACTGTGGGACAGTGCTGAAGCCCAGCCCGTCACAGGGGCAGAACATGTCAAAGCTGAACTGAGACTCGTAGCTGCATCTGTCTGCACAGCCTGCAATTGGGCCGGGTTCCGCAAGGAGAAGCAGTACCAGAACAAACAGCTTCTTCATCTGGGGGGCCATGGTGCCTGCAAAAACGAAAGAAGACTGCAACAAAAGTGTATTCGGACCTTTTTTCCGTTTATTTACTGTCCGTATGTCTAGCTACTCAGGCTGCAGTTGGTCCGGATTCCGCAAGGAGGAGCAGTACCAGAACAGCCAGCCTATTGAGTGTTCACCTGGGGAGGGGGGGCAAGTTGTCTGTACATAGGAGAGTACATACATTCCTACAAGCAACATTACCTGCTGAAAACCGGCCCGCTGTGGTCGTTAGAGGAAAACTCACGTAAGATCGACAAAAAATAGAGGGGTGGGCTCTACAAACGCACCTGGAACTTCTCAAGACTCCAAAGGTGTTCCTTAACAAGTCTCGAGTTGTCTTAGCTAGCTCCCAGCCACACTGTGACACTGTAGCGACAAATCGTATAAGCGGGTGCGACGCTGATAGGGAAGACACTTGCAGACGGTCCGGACCTGGATCTTCATGAGAATCGGGACGTGACGCTAAAGAGTCTCCAGCTGTTTAGTTGCACCTGCTTTGAGACACAACACCTGACTACGCACGGCACACCTGAACTGCGGTTGCGTCACGGTGGTGACCTTTGTACAGGTGTTGTTTACCTGCTTCATACGGAGGTAACTTACCTGCCGGGCTGGCAAGGTGACTTGAGCTGATCTGAGAATTTCAGGCATAAGGTTCCTCAACGCGGCGTAAGACGGTACACCTGAGATGGTACACAAGACGTCCACATTTCCCAAGACGTTGTAGTTTCCTTCCGACGCTGTAAGGACCAAGGAAACGTACGCCTGAATGTTCTGTGGATACATGCACAGAGGTTATTGACCTTAGTATTAGCTTGTTCACGTAGGCGCTGCAGGTGATCGAATGGTATGACGTCAGAGTGTCACGGGGAGGTTAATGCTAGTTTACCTTTATCCGTAAGGTAACCTATAACGGGAGGTGCCCCAACACGGTACGCTTTTTCTTGCGCTCAAACTCATGGCGCTCCACGCTGGACAGTGTGCCTAACTTGGTACGCTTTTTTTACATTTTGCTCTCTTCAGAAGTACATGTAAGTGGTAAATTTAAGTACACAGAAAAAATTAATAGCATGATATTTTAGCTTTCTTTTGACACTAAAATCGTGACTGTATGTACTTCTTGTCTCACATGAGGAAGGCTGTACCTAGAACAATCCAGCTGATGTGTTTACGGGCAATGGGCTGAATGCACTGATTGTGAATGCCCGACTAAAAAAAACAGTACGAAAAAACGACACCGCCAACATCAACAAAACTCTGTCTGATTATATGAAAATATCATCTACATCTCTCTATCAAGTCTTATTTTCATAGACAGCACGAATCATTTGTTACAGTCAAATAAATCTTTGGAGCGTTTTCTAGTCTGCCACCTTCACGGCCACACTCCCTTGGGAGTACAATGGTGGCAATGTTTATGTCGCTTCCTTTTGCTTGCTTTTCTACTCAACAAACATTTAAAGACCCATATTCATAGTGTTTTATGGAGCTTTATTTATGTGTATCATGGCAGTTGTGTGACTGCTTGAAAGAGTTCGTATAGTTAGCGACACGAGCCGCCAATACGCAGAGGCCGGTGACCGCAGTGATTCAGCACTGTCAACATTACTATTAGAATTCTGTTTAAAAAAAAAAAAACATGAAGTAAATATGTTAAAGTATACTTGGAATGCAAATTAAAGCTGTATGCATGGACTTGGTTTATTTACCTTTGTAATCAGCATAGTCAGTGGTAACAAACACGGTGTACTTATGGATAATAAGATCAGCAAAAATCCGTGCCGTCTTAGGACGGGAACCGTCTTAGGGCGGCCCCCGTTATCCCTTATTTTTCAAGCAGGGTACTAATATTTAGGGGTACCGAATAAACGGACGGTATTTTGAAAATATTGCAAGTGCATGAAACCACGATTGTCGCTTTGATATCCCAAAATACCCTGCTTTGAAAAACAACGGATATAGGATACTCAACGGATAAAGGTGAACTCGCGAACTACTGAGTATGGTCAGGTTATGGCATAGAACACAGCATTTCAGTAGTTGGAGACAGAAAACGGGTAATTATATTGGATTAAAACTCTTGCAGCACAAATGTCTAATTGTAGTTTCTTACAAAACCTTAGGGTATGTTCAAAAGGTGGCTAACATCTGAAAAGCTTTTAGGTGACATAAGATTAAGAATGATAAATCAACATCTGATTAAGTGATGACACCAACAACAGACACACGTTAACTGCACAATGTACGCGGGTCTCTTTCAATAGTTTCGCACAGTAGGGTAGAGTGCGGTTCTTGAACTTGTCATGTATCCGAACTGCCCTCTGGCATGGGCTTATAGTCACAGTTTTGTTTTGTTCAGTTTTTGTATGTTTTTGTATGGCCTGAAAGTGAGACGTGTCAGGAACGACCTCTAGCGATCTGAGTTATTACTGCCGCTGCTGCTGGAGTTATTTCTGCCATTACATGTTTTAGCCACATGGAGGCGCTCTATGACCGATGTGTGCATGATGATAATCTCCAAGCAGATCCTACTTTGGCAAAATGGTACTCTCTATTACTCGAGTAAAATGGTCCCTGCCGACCATTACAGTTGTAATGGTTACGATTTTGCCACTGCTTGGAGATATTAGAGATATTATTATACAACGAACCCTGTTATTTGAAAGAAACTTTAACATACCACGTTAAACAGCCTCATTACTCATACTTTGGGTACCTACTGGCTGGCAAAATACACCAGATTATTATTATTATTATTATCATTATTATTATTATTAAAACAGTTTAAGCAGGATGCTCCCCGAAACTGACGTGTTACGCCGAAAAGCAGGTTACATACCGACAGAACAGATAGTTTATTTATTCATTCTGGATTCTCCATATACAATGACAATAGAAGGTATGGCGGAACAGGTGTCAAAGGATAACGTCACAGACACAGCTAACATGTGATTTCCTGAATGAAATATGCAAGACCAAACCAAACCAAGCCAAGCCAAACCAAACGAAGACGGAAGTGAACTTTAGCAGGAAACCTGTTAGACATCTATGACGTAGAGCAGGAAACAGGTGGCATACATGACGTCATCGGTGACGTCACGTTGAAACGCTATCGCCCAAAATCTTACGTGACTTTTTACGTGTTTGGTGTTTCGTTTCCCAAGAACTGTAACGTTACAATGGGCAGGATTTAGCAAAAGAAAAAAAAAAAAAAAAAAAATAACACATCTGAACTTCGCTTAAAAAAAAAACGCCTGGTAACTTTAATTGCATTTTTTTTAATTGAGACACTCTTTTTATTAGGACAGACCTGGAGGGAATGTGTTAGAGCATTCGTTTGTTACGCTTGACAGTATAAAGGTGAACAGAATGTATTAGTTTGCAAATGTTGCCTTTCTCTTAAAAATTTGAATTTGGCGCGCTCAGTCCCCACATCTCGTATCCTCTCGCGATAGGCGGCGAGACTTGCGGCGTCATGGCGGAAGTTGGCTCATTTGGGACGTCTCAGTCGCCAGGAGTGGAGCTGTTTGCTCTGGGAGGGGAAACAAACCGGGCCGCGGACGTACTTTCCTGATCCTGCCGCACAAATGGCACAGAAATGCCGCTTGTACGACTGAAGGAGTTGCCAGTGACTGCCATTTGTTGTATTTTCGCCCAGCTGTGAAACTGACAACTACAACTCAAGTCCCGCCCCCTCAAGTTTCCTCGTCTTTTTGTGGATCTGAGTTCGCTAAAATCTGCTTGTCATCTTATCGGTAAGTCTGGTATAAGTTTCTACACTTGTAGTTGAACACGTCTTGTACAAATTACACCCCAGAAATAAGATATTCCTCCCATGTTTATATGTAAACTGAGCCGCTTCTGTAGAAGTTTCCGAGCTCGGATTTCTTTCTTGGAACTTCCCGAGTCGGGGTCATAGAGAGTTCACCGGGAGGAAGTCAGAGCTTTCGTGTAAAACCGGTGGGAATTAAGGGCTTTTTTTGTGTTCAGGTAGGAGCCTTAAGAATTAAGGGCCGGCTGTCCGCACAGGTGGGTGAACAGGTGAGTTTACAGGTAGATGGGCGTTGGGAAGGATTTGTTTGGTCATGATCAAGTTTAGTGTCAAGGTTAATAAAGACGGCGGTTCGAGTTGAACTTTGGTAAAGGATTGAACAAAAGTCACAAAGTCACGTACTGAGTTGGTGGACTTGTTATGCCGTAGCCATTGTTACTTCTTTTGTTGATTTTTCAAAAGTTAGCTTTCAATTATAACTGTTCATTTAAGTCAGTTACTTTTGTTTTTATGATTACTAGCAGTTTATTCTAAAATATAACGTTACATGCAAATTGCTAGCTTAAGTTTGAATCCTGGGGTTGAATGGTGGTTTATATTGTTTAGTCATTGTGTAAAGTTCACTGTAAAATAGACCATACTGTAATGTTGATATTGCCAACATGTACTTGAACTTGTGAATTTATTACAAGTGTTGTTACTAAGGAGAAGACCTTTGATGTGTTACATAGATAAACCTTAAGCTTAGTTTAAGCATGTTTGGATCAAAGTCCAGAATTCGATTCCAGTTTATCACTGTAGAGTCTATGCTCCTGAAGGCACCAGCCGATCTTGTACCTGTCAAATAATTCAATTAAGTTTGATTAATGATAGCTTTGTGATGATTATTGGACATATGCATTTTTTAAAGGTTTATAGTTTTCGTTGTTTTCTCACAATTTCATTTTGTGGTTAAAGTTGCTAACTGAAGGACAATAAATCTTGCTGTACAGCATACCAACCTCCCAGACATACGCCAATATGGCGCCTAGTGCTATCAGTACATAAAAGGGTAGCCTCCATAGCAGGCTCTCTGGGGCCGGCATTCCGCGACCCAGTAGTACTTGCAGTACAAAAAGAAATGGCGAGGAAAAGTGTATTATGAGCCCAAAAAATGACCCCAGAGAGCCTGCCATGGAGGCCAATGAAAGGGGTTGTTTTTAACTATATGTCAATTTAATATCTTGACCATTACTATTTAGTTATTATTGATATCATTCTATTATAAAACTTAATCTTACAAGAAGGATCCATAGTTGTTGATTGTGTGCTGTGGAGAGGCGTTGTGCGTCGTCTTACCCCGCCCGCCAGGGATGACAGATGATGAGGATTTGTTGATTACAGTTCCATTTTTCAATATTGATAGGACCTAGGAAAAAAATGTGTTTCCTGTTTCATTCTAGATGGCTTGTCTTGATATTTGGTACCTGGGTACTAGTAGGTCTTGATGACACCTTCAACACCTTGAAATAATTAGATTCTGGGCCCCCTAGCGTGTTGTTATACTTATGGTACTGCAGCGGAACTTCCGGGTTTGGTATCTCGAGTTCTGTGTGAACACACCATGGTCGTGATTTTCTAGTGGTAGATAGCTCTTGAAGCTATAGGTTTGGCCCACTAGCGGCTTGTTCCATATATTGTAAGTCACTGACCTGTCACTATAAATCTCCATATATGTTGACCAACTCTGTGGGGTGGGGGGTATGTATATTTACCATCCACTGTTCACTTCCAGCCTACTGTAGAAACCTGGGGACCAACACAGGAACTGTCAGGGCTCAGGTTGCAGTCTGGACAAATATTTTTCATTTTTCACAGTTTTTTTTTTGTGCTGTTGCTAAGTTTGGTAACTGTTAATATCAGAGCAGAAAATCTTTTTACAACAAGGCCAGTATGTCTTGTCTTGACAGGTTTTAAATGTACTTTTGAAGTATTTCCCATGTAAGTGCAGATAAGAATCAAACTCAAAGATGGACTCAACCTACACTTAGGCAATACCATATTACATGTTACATTTCCAAAGTGGGGCCAAGCCTGGCAGGTTGCAGGAAAGGAAAGTACCAGACTGAGTGTATATCAAGAAACATACACAAAAGTACTCATGACTAATTTGTTTTTTCCTTTTGTGTGTTTAATGCCTTTTGTATCATAGTTTTTGTTCCCGCAAACTGCCATGCTGGGCACCTGCGGTCTCCTATACGGATTTACGAACCCACATCCTAGAACTCTGCCTGGTTCTTACTCTGCGTTACTGCGCTCCCATTTCAACTATGTGTTGGGCTGACTGGTTTGGAAATGTGTTGCTAGCATACATCTACATTGTACAAGTAAGCAGCCGTTGACCAACTCGGGAATGATAACTGCATTGTTTAGTGCCAGAGGAATCCATGCTGTAATCTGATCCTTTATCTCAGGAACTGTCGGAACATCCTGAACCCTTCCTGCTGCACCAGCCACCCAGGGAGGGGGCGGAAATGGGGAGGGGGGTTTCCTTTGGGAGGGGGGGGGGGATGCCACATATTCCAGTGTTTTATGAAATTGAGAAGCCTTTGGCACCCCTTTTTTAGACCAAACTTTTTTTCTATTCGAACACTCGCACCAGTTTTGTGGTTCCCAGAGGATGTCATCCATATAATCAAATGAACAAGGCCTTATATGAGGATAAATTGTATAATTATTAGCTTCAAGTGACGGTTAGACTCTGGTGTGTGATTTCGAACAGAAAAAGTACTTTGAGCTCTGAACTGAGAGCCCCAAAGTGCACAAGCACGAAAGGCTGCGAATCGACCCACGACAAACAGCGACAAACAGCGCCGTATTTCCCAAACTGTCACTGTCGCTCGCACCAGGCCGGAGGAGGGATGCTCTGATTGGCTGATGTCTCTCTTGACCTTCAGATGCACTCAGGCACCACTTCACTTCAGGATATCAGTTTACACTACACTCTGTTTGGAATAGTCTTATCTATGTTGGAGTGGGGGTGTTTCCAGAACAAAAACAACTTAGTTTCAAATAGTCTACTACACATGAGGGCAGGGCAAGACAAAAATTCCTGATGATTTGTAACTCATTTTGATGTTGTCTTTCATTTGAGACTTCATCAGAGAAACTTTGTATTAAAAGTATGAATTTCTTACAATTAATATTTGATATTGCTAAAGCGTTTGCCTCCCTAAGTTTTAATGGGTTGGTCCAAAGAAACAATCTGTTGTCTGTCTCGCTGATGGGAAAAGTTGCCAACGTTGGTGTTTTGTTCCTGCACTGCTGTAGAACAGGTCAGGAATAGGTTGATTGATCTGTTATTGTACCTATTGTGACTTTTCCTTGTTGAATATTTGGATACTGTTGGTGTTGCAAGGCTCTTCATCAAGTTCATGCACGTAATTTGTAGCAAAGTGCTCAGATTTTGCATTTTCCTTCGTCACACATTTTTAAAAACAAAGTTTTAGGGTAATACGTGAGGAGGTTGCCCGCTTTGGAAATTGTAACGGCCATCTTTGTGACAGTTAATAGGTGACAACAATGATGATCATGAACGTTTTTTGCAATACTTGATAGAAAAATGTGTTTTTTGTCATCATTGTTTGCCAGTGTTTGAGGGAAAATGTGCAGCTGCAATGTAAAGGATCCAAGAACAGGACTGCTAATAGTAGGTTTGTATTGGAAGGGTCTAGTAATTGGTTTGTTGTGCTACAGGTCATAGGTCAAGTGCTTGTCGCTGCAGTTTAGTTTTTTATGGGGGGCAGATGGAATTGACCTTGGCATTGCAACAGCTGGTTTGTTTTCATAAAGTCCCAGGTAGAACATTTTACAGTGTTGACACAATGCACCGGCCTTTTGACAAGAGGAATGTTGAATCAGATTTATAAGGTTAACAGCTAGTATTCATTTACTAGTATTCAAATCAAAAGCATTTCTCCTGTGTCTATTGAGTTGAAACTTTTAACTTTTTTCATGTAGCGTTATCAGCAATGCAAGTTTCACTTTTGGGGTCAAGCACTTTTGCCCGAGTTTTGGGTTATTTCATGACATTGTGCAGTTTTAACTGTTTATGTGAGCTTTACTGTCACAGTACTGTTTTTGCTGTCCAGACTATGCCTATGATTTATAAGTTGTCCTTACCTGGTATGTTAGCTATTATGTCTGGCGGAAACAGTTGCTGGGAAATGTTCTGGGTTGTGAGACAGCTGCATATTGGAGCTGCCGTGTTTTTAAGTTGGACAGAACCTCTGACAGCACTGCCAACTGTGTATATAGGAATTCAAACAAACTCTGAGACAGGGTTGACAAATTATGCTGTCGTTCAGGAATGTAGAAGAACGGAACTTGTAAGAAACAAGATTTCAATCACTTCAAGACCTCCCTTTTCATAGAGAAGTAATTGTAACCACATACTAGTACTAGTTCTGGGGGCTTTGTGCTTCTGCTAGCACCTACTAAGTAACAGTACAGTGTATATATAGGAACTGTGCCATACTCAGTCTGAGATTGGGTAAAGTTAGAGTTGCTCGTGCACCTGTAAATGATGCTTAGGGGTGGCACCCATCTCCATTTCTGTAGCCCTTGGGCCACACATTTGTGCAAGCCACTACAGCAGGGGACTGGTCCGCTGGTAGTGATGTTTGTTTGATTAACTAGGGTATCTGTACCTCATTAGCTAAATGCTAAGCATCTAGGAACTAGTATGTACCATTTCTAAAATCTTGACTCAGTCGGGGATCAAACTCACGACCTACCGATTGCCAGGCAAACACTCTAGTCTACCCACTGCACCCTCCTCACAAAGCAGTTCAGTAGTTACTTTGCGAGGGCGATGACAAGGTGGACAAATTATATATCCTGTCCTTCAGAGCAGGATGGCTGACTGGAGTGTTTTGCTAGCCTTGTGTTTTAGATTAGAACAGTCTTAGACTCCCTGTCTTGGATTGATCTTAGACATTTTCCAGACATCACCTTATGAGGTAATGGTTTAACCATGATCTCCATGCTGCCTCACTTGCCCCTTTGCAGAGACAAAGTCTTAGTGCTTTAGCAGTGAAGGGTTAACTGAAACTTTGGCTGATTTTCTTTTTTCATTCTGCTCCTTTGAACTGTTACTTAAGCTTTGAACAAATGTCAAAGTCCGGAAAATTTGTAAGTGTAAACTGTAGAGTTACAGATTTGATAATTGTCTAGCTTCTTATCAGGTTTCTAAAAGTAGGCTGACCTTTATAGTGACAGTGTAAGACTTTAAGCTGTAAGAACTGGCTACAAAATCTATTTTTATCTACCAAAGTATACAGGTGCCTTTGAACAAAACTATAACTTAAAAACTCTCAACTTCAAGTTATCACATTGCTAGTGAAGGTTTTTTCTATGCCATTTTTCATACACTAAAATTAGATTTTCAAAATAAATGTATCTTTACCCATTTTTACCCAGTTACATGTGCAGATGCCTAACTGAAAAGTAAGCTTTTGAGCAAATGTCAAAACCTTAAGTAAAAACTCTGGAGCTGTACACTCAATCATGTAGAATGTAAAATTCTAGAGTGAAGGTTTCTGTCTTAGCAAATTTGCCATTAATTATCTAATACTCAAGATAAGACAAAGACAGTACAATCTTAGTACCTACGTACGGGTTCTTGACAAATATGGCCTATTTTTACCCAGAGATATATAGTGTATACAGACCCCGTCTCTCCTATGTACATACTTGAAGAAGTGTACATACTGTTAGTCAGGTCTGCCCTGTGGTAAACAGAGGGTGAAGGTAAGGTGGGACAATTATGTTATTTTATGACTTACTAGTATGGGTATGAGTACATTGTCACAGTGTTTTTAAGGCTACACTGTTAGTATTATTGAATATCTTGTTGCTAATGTTATGTTTAGGAAAATATTGCTGAATGGGAATAAGAAAAAAGACTGGCTCTGAGGGGAAAGTCTGTACCTTGGTACAAATGCACATGTTTTGGGGAGTGAAGAAATGTACTTTGAAGACAGATTTAAGACTACTTATTCCTCCATCCATCCTCGCGTTCGTATCATCTTGTCCACTAACACTGTTATTTCTTATGATTCTAGAGAGCCAAGAAAGTAAGTTTAGAATAAATTAGATAGAAAGATTCCTTTATTTCTTTTATCTCTTTACGTTTTTTTATGAATATTTGAATTGGAAACGAAACTTGTAAAACTGTTTTACGCCAAACTTTTTGAAAAAAAAAAAGATCAAAGCTCAACAGGTGGCAGGACTGTCTTGTTTTGACAATTCTTTGTGCCCCCTTGAGATGTGATTTAGGAACTCTGTTGTGGTTTGGCTTGAGTTTTATGGTGCACGCAGGACAAGTGTTTGCAGTCCTTCAGCTCACTGTGGACAGTGGTCCTGTGTTTTTCACATTAAAAGTGGTCCCAGATATCAACATCAGCCTGATATATAGGCACCCCTCCCACTGTGAGTTGGGGACTATAGTACAGGTTTCAACACAACTGGCATCATTCCAGTCATCATCATGTAACTTTTGTAAATTTAGAGTAAACAACCCTGTACCTTTGTTTGTAAACTGGAAGATACAACAGAATCCTGCACATATAGGCTAGGATTTTGTATCATCAGTTGTTGGAAGTGCTGCCCCTACGGCTATGGGACCGGTGAGGTGAGGTGAGAGAGTTTTACCCCAGTCTACCTAAGGGCTTGGACCTGTCTGCGACCAAGCGATTTGACAGAGTGGTACAAAATTGTAAAAAATTTTCAGATAAAAAACACTTTGTGTGTTTCGTCTTTTGATTCACATTTTTTCAATTTTGCATGATATTTCAATAATGAAGTCGTCGATATAAATCCAATTTCGGAGATTGCAGCACATTGCTGCGTAGTGAAATGGGGAGGGGGGCATATATGGGAAAGTTTTGTGTTCGTCCACACCTTAACTTAAGCTTGTCTGGAGTTGCTGACGTCAGTAATATAATGATAACCCTCCGGCTGAAACATTTAATAAAGCCACTTGACGGCAGGTTTGCTGGACTAATTACTGTGATTTATGTAACCACAGGTTAACGACCTTAGAGGAGTCGTCACACCACTTTTTACAGCTCACAAGTGTTTGGGTAATCCACTCTGCAGGGGGGAAGTGATTAAGGAAGTTTGGCTCAACACTTGAACACTTTCTTAAGAGTTTCTTATGATTAAGGGGTCGTCTTCTAGCACAGGAGTTGAATGTGTAGGTGAAGGTTTGTGTGTTGTTTCTTTTCTATGTCTTGCCACGTTTGTTCGCTGTATATGTGACATACAAATTGTACTCTGAGGGGTGCATGATAAACAATCCTGGCTCTCTGTCAATGCCTGTTGTTAAGCGAAATAACAGGTTGTGGCTGCATGTCTTTCCATGTTTCGACGGGGTGTTTGGGGCTTTGGAATTGGTCTGTCAAGTCTATTTATATATATATTTGTATATATATATATATATATATATAATAATTATATATATATATATATATATATATATATATATATATAGTGAGTATGACTGGTTGGCGTCTGGACTGCTTGTTGTCGCTTACCAACTTGCAGTATGGCAATTTACTGACTGCATTGGAGTTATGAAGTTACAGGCAGGATTTGAAATACTTTTCAGCAGATATATACCAGTCCTGTATTACACCATTCATAGTGCTGATGATGGATTTCTTTCATCCAGAAAATTTCTCTTCTTATTCTTTGTCTCACCCAGAACTTAAGGAAATGCAGGTTGTTGCACCTTGTAAGGGTTCCTCTAAAGATAAGAGTTCAGAGGTCAGATTGTGATTTGTGAACTTGGACAGACAGGCAGAAGCTGGTCATGTTTTGAAGGATGCAGTGCGCTTACTTCAGGAGTTGTTTTGAAGAGTAGCTCCTGTCCCTGATACTGTAGGAGGGTCTGCATGGGGGGTCCCGACAACGATTTACACTGAATTCAGAAGAACCCCCAACGTATTACTCTAAATCAAGGATGTTAATTATGCTAAATTTGGTCACCTTGCTACGAATCACGAACTAGATAAGATGGTTTTCCCTACGAGTTACAGGAAATAAAAATAGGCTGCTTACGCCTTACGGAAAAGAGCATGCAGACCCTCCTGTAGTAAACTGTATAGTGGGGGTTGTTTGGAGGGACAGTTGGCTCCCTCCTGTCTCTGATACTGTCCATGTGTTGTGATAACCATAGTGAAGAGATAACACAGTTTGTAAACAGACCTGCCCCAGGCTTACCTTTGACAGTTCAGTCTCTCACCTTATCGCTCCGTTTAAATCTTGTGAAAAGTGCACCAAACTTGGTATGTGAAATTGAGAGCCTTTCAGCATATACCAGGGCTCGAAATCTTTTTTTCTGCATACCTGCACTGGTGCAGGTAACATTGAAAATTACCTGCACCAGACAAATTTTACCTGCACCATTCTGAATTTAGGAAGTATGGATCATACTATAATTGTTCAGGAACTATTGCTATTTTTCTTTTATACTTAATATATAGATGGTAACAGTCAAAGCAGGTAATAAGAATCCACATACACCTACACCATAGGATATTTATGTATAAAACCCAGTACATGGACCAGTGCAGGTTAGGTGCAGGTAGACATCAGAAATACCTGCACAGCTCCAATTTTACCTGTACTAACCTGCATATGCAGGTGGTATTTCGAGCCCTGAATGCAAAATGTACCTGTCCAGATTTTCTTCCAGCTTTCACCAGTGTTCTCACCAGGCCTTTTCAGCATAGCGGGCCGATACGCTGTGGGCTGGAAAAATGACGCTGTAAAAAGCCCGCTACGCTGTATTTTCACCCAGCGTAGCGGCAAAAAAATGGGGGAAAACTGGAAAAATACCGTAGTAAAAATACATAGGCACGCGCCAAGCACGCGCCTTTGCTGTTTCAGGAAGTTATCAACTCGAAGGGAGGTGTTTTACAGCACCGGCCCGCCGTACCGCTGGCTCGCAGCCCCTCCCACCCGGGATCCCCGCGGAAATGTAAACACAGACGCGAGAGGGCCTTGCCCGCACGTGATTAGCGGGGTGGAATCTCTCCCTGGAACAGCCAAAATGTATAAGATTTCCGGCGAATATTTGGGGAGCGGCGTTGATAAACAGAGGCTGTTACCAGCAGTTGCGTCTTTCTTTTTCAGTACGGAAAAATAGAATCAATTATTTCTGACACATTTCTAGAGCAAGAACGGGTCGCGTTCCAAAATCTCCTGTTCTAAATTTTGCGTGTGCCGCCCTGCGTTCGTGCCCCCCCAAAAAATATAAAATGAGTAGCGCGTGTGCTGCGAGTGATCAGTGGGGTGGGGTCCCTCCCCGGAACAGCCAGTTCCCGGGGAATGTCCTTATTTGGGGAGCTGGGTTGACCAACATAGGCTGTTACTGGTAGTTGCGTAATTTTTATTTCAGCGCGGGAAACAGAATCAATTCTTTCCGACATAATTCTGGAGTAAGAGCGGGTCGCTTTCCCAAAATTCCTGTTCTAAATTTGAAGCTCTTTGTATCGGCATTCGTAAGATACAAACCATCGTATGTTTGTATGTAAAACCCGGGCGTTAGTTTCGCCAAGGAGGTTGAACTTGGTTTCGCCGACAAGCCTCCCCCTGTGGCCCCGCCCACAAACCGCCAGGGCAGTATCTGCCAAACTTTCCGATTTGATCAAAGGGCCGCCGGCTATCAATCAAACGCGGCTGTTGTTTACAGTTTCAGTCATGTGCCGTGTGCAAGTTTACAGCGCGCGAACTTCATGCTACGTAATATTACATTCCTTGGACTTTCTTTCCCGCAGCGGTGCTTCTACAAAATATTTATTAGACTGTAACACTGAGTCCCACATGTTTTAAAGAATGGAATCTGACACGGAACAGCGGTTTTTACCGGGTATTTTCTTGAAACATGTCCGTGGGAATATCGTCTAAACTCTAATGGCGAGGCGGCGACGCAGGGAGACCTTCAACAAAAGTCGCACGGCTGCTAACAGCGAAGATACTAGCGCTATAAACAAGCGCTTCAACTTCGGATGGCAACCAGGACAATATTTTTAAGTACTGTTGAGCTGAGTAAAGTTTGTTGTTTATGAGTTTTTAGTTGTCTGTGAAGCTTTGACCCGAAATATTGTTACGTCAAACTGCTGAAGAGAAGTTAAGTGACTGCTGCGATTATCGTAGATATGACCCTAAAAAAATGATAAGATAAGCCTTCTCAATAGCCTAAAATGCAAGAGCTTCAGGGGGGCTTCGCCCCCCTGGGTCCCCCAACCGGGGCTCGGCCCCTGGACCCCGCTGGGGGCCTTCGGCGGCCCCCTGACCCCTGCCCTACGCTGTAAAAAAATCCTGGCGAGAACACTTTGTTTGTTTGGGATTTTTGATGGGATACAATAATGTACGTCAAAGCAAACTATCAGTACTGGAAATCAGTAGATTTCAGTAGCAGAACAGTAGAGGACAGTAAGTGGAACATTAGCTGACAGTTCAAGTCTAAATTAGAAGTAGCATGTCAGTAATCGTCAGTAGCATTTCAGTACTGGCAACACAGCTACTGACTGTAAGAGATCAGGTACTCATATAGGAAACCTTAAACTGGTCAATTACTGTAAATGCAGAAATGTTCGCAGTGGATTCATGTTCGCGGTTTTCGCGGTGGACACTTCACTGCGAACTTAAAACCACCGCGAACATTTTTCCATGGCAGTAAGAGACTACAGTGCATGGTGCTACCGCGAAATTAAAACCACTGCGAAAAGTCCATTTTCCCTCTACCGCGAAATTAAATCCCCGCGAACTTAAATGCATGTACAGTATACTACAGGAGTGACAGTTTAGCTGATTTACTGAAATGTGACTGCTATTAACTTTACAGTTTTGACAGTTCTTATTAGTCACTTCTGCACGGTTTAGAAACAAGCTTTGGCTCATGTACATGTGTTGTGCCGAATAAAGTGTTTGTTAGGTAATACAGAGACACTAGAAACAGGCCTTGGCTCCTGTACAAGTGTTGGTACAAATAAAAAGTCTTGTTGGACACTCTGCCCAACACACACACTGTAAATCTGCCATGTGGGTTTACAGCACTAAACACACCCTGCTACCCTGTATAGCAAGTCCCCCTGTGAGCGGTGGTGTTGTTTCTAAACACACCCCTACCCTGTATAACAAGTCCCCCTGTGAGCAGTAGTGTTGTTACAAAGGATTATGTGAGTCACGCACCACAGGTATAAACACACAGACACTACTGCTTCATGATAGTAGCCCGTGTATCATGGATAGTTGTTTTGATGTAACTACTCTACAGTCGCTTCTTGCTCCTACTTTTATTATACATGACATACAGTTGCTTCTCTGCTGTGCTGTCAGGAAACCTTGACACCTCTAATGTCTGGAATCGACCAAATTTTGGACGAGAGCGTTGGAATTAAGAAACGAGGGAATTAAGAAATGGGTTCAAGCGCTTGTTTTAACAGAATGTTCAAACAGCTGAAACACCCTTAGTCTGCTTGCGTAAGGACCTGTTGTCATCGAACAACAGCTCTACAACTGATTCCTCAATTTGCTCCTTAACTAATTATAACATTATCACCAAAAGGTTTGAATGTACAGTTCCCCAGACGGGTAGCAGAAGTGAATTTCCTCAACTTCTGGCATATTTCAATTGTGTTATCTTAGGTAGTTATGACATAAGTAAAATGTCTACAAGCCGATGAAATTGAAAGTTACTCTCGAAATTTAGAGAAACCCAAACGGCAGATAATTCGTATGAAACCTGTAGTGCATGCTTGTCCCCTTCTGAAACCTGAATCCTACATGCTGACTGTATTGCACATTTATCATAGCTGGTATTTCCCCTGTCCTGACAGTGTGGACAGATTGGGAACAGTAGGGACAGTACAGAGGTGTTTCCTCAATTTCCTGCAGGGTAGGACAAAGGTCTATTTGGGTGAGAGTTGGCCATCAGATTTTTAGCTAGGATTTTATAACTGTTCAAAATTTCTCAGTGACTGAGATTCACCACGTGGCGAGCACAACAGGACTATTGCAGGGGGGTCCAAGGGGCATCGACTTTATGTAGTTTGGAGTTTTAGAGTTCAATTTCAAGTTAGAATGGTGCATTCTAATAAGGTATCCTGAGAGTGAGAGGCAAAACTAGTGTCAGTTGAAGACCACATGAACATCCCTGGTCAATCAGAATTTTATGCTTGTCAGAGGATCTGCTCCCCAGTGTAAGGGCCTCTTCAGGGCGTCTATAGTGCGTCCAGTTTCGTATTGTTTTTAGAGCATTGCGTCCAAGAATTCATTTGTTTGTTCATTTGTTCATTCATGCCATTCATTTTTCTATTCATTCATTCTCTGATAAAGTTTTGTGCTTGTCTGTAAGTGGCAAACTCACCCCTAAGTAATAACCTTAAATGCAGCAGGATTGATTGGAACATTTCATTGTAATTATAAAATCTTATCTGGACTTTGACCAGCAAATAAGGCGACATTCCAACATTCGGCGGAATTTGTTCGCGTCCGACACATAATCATAACCATTCTTTCTTCTTGACAATTTGTAACAATTGGTAATGATTCAGACATGGCAGGAATTAAAATTTAATCAAACATGTCGTAAATACTGTCGGCAGTTGTTCACAGTTTTATTTATCTCGCAGATAAAATTGAGATGTAAGAAAAAATGTAGAAGTGAGGAAAGAAGTCTGGGTCAGATCCAGGGT
>NW_023365714.1:252707-254087 GCF_000003815.2 Branchiostoma floridae
TCACTCACTCACTCACTCACTCACTCACTCACACTCTCATCCGTCACCAGACCTGCCGAGGGAAACAGTTAACTTTCAAGCTTACAGACGTTTTTTTTTTTTTTTTCTATCCACTGGTTGCGACGAAACTACGTCAGGACAGAAAAGGAAACGTGCTGGTGTGCACGTCGGGACAGGCAAAAGAAAGAAACGGCAAGTCTTAAAGAAAACGTATCCCACCTGCGTTGGTCCTGATACTGGGGAGGATGAGGGGAGTCCTGTCCTGTGATTGGTCAGGAGTGATGAGGTTGAGTGGCTGCAGCGCCTCGGGATGGACCAATGGGGGGTAAAGCTTGTGGGGGACCTCAACCGAGGCCGCTCGCGGGGGGACTGCAAAAAACAGGGGAAACTGTCAGATCTATCATACCCCCCAAACCTAACCCCTGACCCTCGGGATGGACCAATGGGGGGTAGAGCTTGTGGGGGACCTCAACCGACGCCGCTCGTGGGGGGGCTGCAGATTTGGTGTGAGTGGTTAAAAAACTACAGTCTCATGGCCCCACCGGGGGTTATTACCAGGGGGTCACCTGAGTGGGGCCAAATGGCAGCCGCTCCAGACCCTTGCGATTTAGCCCCGCCTATTGTAAGCTCCTCGCAATGCAGCCTCTGGCTAGAGAGTAGTCGGCCCACCCAATGGCCCAATGAAAAAAACATTGGTAGGTGTGCCGGTGATACTGACCCGTGATTGGTGGGAGCGGTAGTGATACTAACCTCTGATTGGTGGGTGTGTCAGCAATAGTGAACGTGATTGGTGGGCATGAGTGTTACTGACCTGTGATTGGTGGGAGCAGCAGCGAGGTGTCTGCGCAGTTTTCCCGCTGGACAGCCAGGATGCCAGCGAGCTTCAGCGCGTCGCGCCGGTTGTTGGCCTCGGCCTCTAGTTGCCTAGCAACAGCCTCCGGTACCAGGAAGGTGATCTCCACGCCGCGCCCTGCCACGGTCCACGTGCGGTAAAACACGTCCGCGGGGGGCGTGGCTGTCGCTAGGAGATTACCCAGAGTTCCTCGCACCATCTCCATGGTTCCGGTGGAGAGGTGAGAGGTCGGGTGGGCCAGCTGCACCGTGATTGGTTCATAACCTGCCAAATAAGGTCAGAGATCAAAAGTCACACAACAAAGTACAAATGAAAGTTATCATACCTACCTGGTTAGATAACTACAGTTATACTAGCTACCCGGAGAAATACAATGGCGTTTTCCCTAGAAACCGCAAGGTGGCAGTTCTTCACAGTAAGAGCAAACACAACATCCGGGCACTGACCCTCCCATCATCCTCTTTTCCCGAAACGACCCGAGTCGAACTACCTCACTCGAGCCTGGGTCGGGCTAAATAAAGAGGGTG
>NW_023365714.1:254187-255620 GCF_000003815.2 Branchiostoma floridae
TTCAGCACCCAATTACGCTAACCCTAACCCTAAGGCTAACCCTAACCCTAACCCTAACCCTAACCCTGGCCCTAAGCCTAACCCTAACCCTAACCCTAACCCTAACCCTAACCCTAACCCTAACCCTAACCCTAACCCTAACCCTAACCCTAACCCTAACCCTAACCCTAACCCTAACCCTAACCCTAACCCTAACCCTAACCCTAACCCTAACCCTAACCCTAACCCTAACCCTAACCCTAACCCTAACCCTAACCCTAACCCTAACCCTAACCCTAACCCTAACCCTAACCCTAACCCTAACCCTAACCCTAACCCTAACCCTAACCCTAACCCTAACCCTAACCCTAACCCTAACCCTAACCCTAACCCTAACCCTAACCCTAACCCTAACCCTAACCCTAACCCTAACCCTAACCCTAACCCTAACCCTAACCCTAACCCTAACCCTAACCCTAACCCTAACCCTAACCCTAACCCTAACCCTAACCCTAACCCTAACCCTAACCCTAACCCTAACCCTAACCCTAACCCTAACCCTAACCCTAACCCTAACCCTAACCCTAACCCTAACCCTAACCCTAACCCTAACCCTAACCCTAACCCTAACCCTAACCCTAACCCTAACCCTAACCCACTGTCTAACTTTTAATTACGTATCAAAACTAAACGCAGATTTTCTAACTAACGCACCTTTCGCCGACTTCATCAAAGGACCGCCGGCTATCAATCAAACACGGCTGTTGATTAGACTTAGAGTTTCAAACAGTCGTGTGCTGTTTGCCAGTTGACAGCGAACTTCATGCTACGTGATGTTTTACATTGCTTGTACCTTATTTCCTACAGCGGTGCTTCTACAAAATATTTAGACTGTAACACTGAGTCCCACATGTTTTATAGAATAGAATTTGACGCAGAACAGCGTTTTTTGCTGGGTATTTTTCTTGAAACACGTCCGTGGGAATTTCAGCGAGGCGGCGACGTAGGGATATCAGACCGTCAACAAAAGTCGCACGGCGGCTAACGGCGCAGCGAAGATACTAGCGCTATAAATAAGCACTTCAACTAAGGATGGCAACCCGTACAATATTTTTGTATACTGTTGAGCTAAGTAAAGTTTGTTGTTTGTGAGGTTTTAGTTGTCTTTGAAGCTTTGACCCGAAATATTTTAAAGTCAAACTGCTGAAGAGAAGTAAGTGACTGCTACGATTATCGTAAATATGGCCCTAAAAAAACTGATAAAAAAAGCCTTCTCAATAGTCTAAAATGCAAGAGCTTCCAGGGGGGCTTCGCCCACCTGGGTCCCCCCACAGTGGACCTGCCCCTGGACCCCGCCAGGGACATTCGGCGGCCCCCGGACCCCTGTCCGACGCTTTGAAAAAATCCTGGCGAGAAGTCTGTACGGCCTGAGTCTTCAAGTTAACGTATTGTGT
>NW_023365714.1:256189-257496 GCF_000003815.2 Branchiostoma floridae
CCTTAGGCGGGCTTCGCTCCCTCTGGCGGGAACCTGCTATATACGGGATCATGAGGCCCCGCTTATGAATATTAATTAGCCTTTGGCCTCCTCTTCGCTGATTGGCTAGGTCTTTGATTCAATTAACTCTCCGGCTGACGCGCACAGGTGTGGCTCTGTGCGGGGTCACGGAAGGTCACGTCAGGAGGCCAAAAGAAAACAAATTTCCCCTCAGAAAAGTGCCAAAATTAATCATTTTAAAGTTGTTTATGTCAAAAATTTTACTCGAATCTTGTTACCAAGTATCTAATGCCTATCTATACCAAATTTCAGTTCATTTAATTGTAATACCAGGGTACAGGAGCAAAAAGTGTCCTCTTTTAGTAAAAAATTGGCCAAAAATCGCATAAATAAGCATTTTGTTGCACTGTACACCAAAAGTGTTATTGAATTTATATGAAGGGGTTATCAAGGCACATCTGTGTCAAATTTCAGCTCATTCGGTTGCAATACCAAGGTACAGGAGCCAAAAGTGTCCTTTTTTGGTCAAAAATTGGTCAAAAAATCGCAAAAATAAGCATTTTGTTGTACTGTACACCAAAAGTGTTATCGAATTTACATGGGGGCATTATCAAGGCACATCTCTGTCAAATTTCAGCTCATTTGGTTGTAATACCAGGGTACAGGGGCCAAAATATACAGTTTTGGTCTAAAATTGACCAAAAAATCTCAATAAAATCATTTTAGACGCAGATATGAAAAAAATGAGAAAAAACATCAAGGTATTAGCCCATTCTACCCCTGTTTTCTTATAAGGGCAGCCTACGATATTCTCCCATGTCCAAGAAACCTAAGCAGATGAAACTCAAAGGAAGAATCTTGTGAATTGTGTGGGGCGAACAAGGCCAACCTAAAGCATATCCTTTCTGCCTGCACTACCTCGTTAAAACAGGGAAGATACACCTGGCGTCACAACCAAGCTCTGAGGATCCTGGCTGCAGCCTTAGAGGAGGGAAGGAAAAAGGCAAGCAGCAATAGAGTTCAGAACCAGTCCTTCATCCCTTTCGTCAAGGAAGGGCAGAAAGCGGTTCCAGCCAACAGAAGTAGAGGTGAAGGTCTGATGAGCAAAGGAGGGTGGGAGATGACAGTGGACCTGGACACCCGTTTAACCTTCCCAAGAACCATCTGTGAAACGACTCTGCGCCCAGACATAGTGCTTTGGTCACCAACACAGAGAACAGTCGTCATAGTAGAGTTAACTGTCCCCGTGGAGGAAAATGTCCAGGCTGCGTTTGAGAGGAAAAAGCTCAAATATCAAGATCTAGTAC
>NW_023365714.1:257653-258042 GCF_000003815.2 Branchiostoma floridae
CTTTTGGCTGTGGGTCAGAGGAAAGACAGAAATGGGGAACCAAGGAGTAGTAGTCAGTTCAAGAGTTGCAGAGAAGCAGAGTGAAGACGTTCGCCCTGCTGTCCCCCCACCTAGAGGCCGTCTCAGATTAGGGGACGAAACGACCGATGAGAGGTGGCTCTGACTGATGATTTCTGCAACTCAAGGCGCTGGAAAGTGCGACAAGTAGCAAGCCTACTATGCAGGTGAGTTTCAGACTCATGCTGTATACGTCTAATTGTGCCAAATTTCAGGTCATTCGGTCCAGGAACGGCGGAGATGAATCACTTTGAAGATTTGACAGGAGAAAGAAAGAAGAAGAAACATGACGAATACAATATATTTCACCATACTATGTATGGCTGAAATAT
>NW_023365714.1:276069-284454 GCF_000003815.2 Branchiostoma floridae
GAAGGGTACAGTCTTGCCACTTACTGAGATAAGTGTGCTCTGCCCAAACGGACTCGGCCTCTGGCCGACAAAAACTTAGAAAGTTCTGGCTGACACCTAGTCTGTCAGCTTTCACAAATCCTTCAAGGAAAAACCTCTGCGCACCGATGCAGAAGCAGCAGTGCTGTGGTGAGGATGAGCATTGAATAGACTGGTGTCAAAGCCTGAAAGATCCAACATCTTTCAGCCAACTGGCCCAAAAGGCCGACACCACTGGGTTATCAGCCTTAAAGAAGAAACCCCTTAGTCTGATAGGAGATTGACTTCTCCTTAGGTAAGAAATGCCTCACCACACATAAGATCTCACTAAGATCTTAGGAAAGGAGTGACTTCTCCTTAGGTAAGATATGTCTCACCACACAAGATCTCTCTAAGATCTGGGTGCAAACGAACAACGATCTCTCTGTAAGGCTGAGTCAGCCTATCAGATTTGTTAGTTCCATAAGAACAAAACAACTCTGGAAACAAACTCTCGTACAGCATGAGATACAAGGACGCCAAAGTCCAACATCTGTCAGCAGATTACAAAGCCATCAATTGCAAGATTGGCTTAAGCGAGAGCTGTTTCAAATTCAGGGACCTAATGGCTCCCAAGTCTGAAGGAATCTCAGAATCGTACCCACGTCCCAAGACTAAGTACCTCAGTCTTGGAGGGTCACGCGTGTATGCTTAATACACCCGCTTAGAGTTAAAGGCTCTCCAGTCAGACCAGTGTTGTTCTGACTGGACTCCGTCTGTGATCAGACGAGTTGAGAAAATCGCAGAGCCATGAACATTTATGGTCTTATAAAAAAGACCCCCTTGATTAAGGCACAAGAGGTAATCAGTGACCTCCATGGCCGTCGCCTTAGACGGATCCCATGCCCTAGTCTCGCACTCCAGGCTGCCTGATACTGTTTCTGTGAACACAGTCTTGCGGCGCAGCACACGCTACAGGTGCCGCCGGCGCGCCTCAGACGACAAACCCACAGTGATCAGAGCTTGTCTGACACTATCCGGGCTGTTGGTCTGAGTAACCTCTAACGAGGATGAACTTCCTCTGACCCGGAAGAGGAACACCGTCTTGTTCCACTGGAAAAGACAGTAGATCTCATACCAGAGTTCCTGTAGGAACAGAAAGCACGGTTGAGATGGCCAAAGCTATGGCCATAGATTTCGCCTGATCGAGGCAAATTTCTCATAAGAACGTATAACTCGAGAGGAGGCAGAAAGGTGGAATCCCGTACACTTTCAAGTTGTCCCCTGCAACTGAAAGTGTCGATCTTCCACGCCTCTGGTTCTAGGCACAGAGTGCCAAACGCAGCTGTATTTCAGCCTGGATGCGAACAGATCGACCTTTGGTAGAACTGAAGCATACGCTTGGCGGAAAAGGAGTGGGCGAAAAACTCCACTGGTTTTGGTCTTGGAAACACTCCGGGCGCCATGTCGGCCTCGGAAATCGGACCCAGCAAGGGTTCCGATGAAAACACCAAACCCTTTGCTAAAGAGGCACACTACCCACAAAGCTATGGCTGTCTGGCATAGAAGTTGGCAAAACAACTTCCTTGCCTACATATGTGCGCCACTGCTGACGTATGTATAAGCCTGAGGTGGACTTGACTGTTGCTTGCAAAGCAGGTTTGGTCGAGTAAACGTTGTAGCGAGCTCTAAAAATAGCTCGCTAATACGCGTCTCTCTCTTGAAGAGAGGAACCGTTTTCTCGTCCTGCGTCCACCGCAAAACTGCTCCTCGGACTTGAAGCGAGTCGTCCGTTGTGATAGTTAAACTACCGGACTCGCCCAAAAGTCTCGACTACTCCACCGTGGCAAGCAAGTTGACCCGGTAGCTAGTCCCGAGGGAGCTTCTGGGGACAACACAACTTCGGTGTCCCACAGACGAGTTTCTCTTTCAGAGCCTCGTTTAGACCATTCTACAAGCTCCAGTGAAAGAGCGTTGCATGTAAGACCACCGCTGACGCTACATCCATGCGCCCTATCACTTCGGCAAAGTGCCAAAGAGACACATGAGGCAAGAAGGTACAAGTCTTGTAAACCTTCACCTTTTTCTCTTGAGGAAGAGATAAGGTCATAAAAAGACAAATGATTTACTTCCATCCAGGAAGATAACTGCTGGGTTGAGATCAATTGGGACTTTCCCAAAAGATCAGGAAACCCACATCATGCGTCATACAACGAACACGTTTGCAGGTACTGGAGACGCTTTGCCCGAGACGAGCCTGATTCAGCAAGTCATCCAGACAAAAACTATCCGAATCCCTTTGAATCGGATGGCACCAACTACTGGTTTAAAAACCGCATATGTCCTAGGAGCGCCAGAGGACCCTGGGACACTTTACTTGAAAAACTCCCCAACTGTTTCTGAAAAGAAACAACAGGAGTTTCTAAGTGACTGGTGTGATAATAAAAAGGCAACCTTGATGTCCAGGTATACCAACCAGTCATCCCCACTTAGGAGGGACATCACGTCCTTGATGTTCTCCAGTTCACGTGTTCTGAAAACACCCTACTGTTTCAGAGGTCTGAAACTATGACTAGACGCCAAGTTCCATCTTTCTTTGGAACCATAAAACCAAAAACGGGGCCAAAGATTGGTCCCCGATTGGAGGATTCTCTAAGGAGATCCCAATTCCGCTGAAGCGAAAACAAGCCACAAGTCATACTTCTGGCCCTGTCACCTCCTCTGGAGGGACAAAAAGACGGAGTCGCCTTGAGAGATGAAACAACGGTCCATCTCGAGCTGACAACACAACGCCCAGTATCCAAGGGTCTGAACAGATGTTTGTCCACAAGAGGGAACAAGAAATCCCTCAAATCTACTTGTAGCTGGGGCAGCAAGGTACCACACACAAAGAGCGACCTGTGCTCAAGCACAAGAGGCGAGGCAATTACTTATTGCCTACCAACTGCGGTGTCCCTTACACCCTTCCGGCCTGTAGCAGCCACGGAAGGAAAAGGTATTTCTCCCCGCAGCCACGCCCAAAAACCAAACGGTTAGGCGTTACTGTGGCCAACGGACTGTTATACCAGTCCTGTCGATCGGCGTCTTGGGTGCCTTACGGACTGCTATCCTCTGGGGAATAGCAAGTCCCCAAAACTAGCTACAGCTAGCTTTGGTCAGGTGATCATTTGTGTCTTTGACTGTAGTTAGCCAGACACAAGAACCTATTTTTAACCCAATCATGCACGAAGCGTCTGATTTGGGTGACATGGGGGCAAAACCCCAAACGTTCAAATGTCCCGCAAAATTCAGGTGGCCATTCGTGGTCCTACCTGTCATTCATGGCCCTTGCCTGTTCGCAAGGAAAACCATCCTCATGAACGAGTCAATGAGGTTGCCAGAGGTCAATGACCTTCAAAATGGACTGTAAGGCCTGCAAAGCAGTGCCTTTATTGTATAAGCCGGAGCGAATCGTCATGCTATGCGGCATGCATAGCTAAAAAAGTCTGTTACACAGACCGCCATTTCGCTTTCAATACCGGCTATGAGATGAGGCGGAGACCGCCTACACCTGAGAACCGTCAAAAGATACGGTATATCAGCGAGGAAATCCTCGTTCCAGGTGTGAAGCCTTTCTTCATAAACCAACCCAGAACTCCAGGGGAAAACAACATTCCCTGTGTTCAGGTTTGGTGAGGTCTAAAAGGAAAGTGAAAGGCCTCTCCAGTACAGAATAGTCTGACTACTTACCTGTTCAGTAATAGCACTGGAGTACTCCACATTCTCGGAAAACATTTCCGAATCTGGAGGAGGCGCATGACCGACTGGTCCTTGGCCTCCGTGTACCACACCCCTGAGTATGTTCTCAGTGGGCAACTGGGCTTATAACGTGGAGGACGCAAAGCGCGCCTCGAACGTTTATCGTCTGAAACGAAAAAACCCACGCACGTGAACCACGTGAAACTGACGGGACTGAACTAATGCCGGTCTCAAGTCAGTCATGAGACGGCTAAACTTCGTGAACACGTTCCAATACAAGTGTTCAACAGGGGATTGGGTCATAAAAACCCCAGTACCTGGCCCCGCTGTAATAGGAAAACAGCGGGGGTGCTTCAAGAAGGCCTGCCGGCAACAAAGTGGCGGCGGACAAGCACTGGTACTGCTCGCAGAAAACCTGCTGCCACGAAGGACAGAGGATTGCGTAAGACTCAGGCGTGACAACCCAGCCAGTGGGAAGAGTCACGCCTCCCTGCCTGCACAAAGATACAGGAGGGTACAGATTCCAACCATGGTCCGTAGACGTGGTTGGGATCATCACTTTGATCATCACCGCTAGACACGAAGAACAGGGCATGTTCGAACATGTCCGTCTAGCACGTGAGCCTGAAAAGAAACGCTGTGAAAGAAAACAGCAAAAGGTGAATAGTGATGCAAAACAACAGTTCCAAAGTCACAAAAGCGACCTAAAGAGACTATGAAGTCTCAAGAACCTACTGTGAACTAAAAAGGACAGAAAAAGTCCCGCTAAGGTAGGAAAAAACCACCGAAGCGAGAGACAAAACGATACCACAAACCACTTCGAAGAAGGGCAGTTTCGGGAAAGAGGATGATGGGAGGGTCAGTGCCCGGATGTTGTGTTTGCTCTTACTGTGAAGAACTGCCACCTTGCGGTTTCTAGGGAAAACGCCATTGTATTTCGGAGGGTAGCGACGTATAACCATCTTCTCATCTACTGTGAGGTCATTGACCCTGTTATTCTCTCTCCAAGCTCCACAACATTCTCCAGTACTAAGTTCCATCCCCCTTGACTCATAATCCAACACTGAACACACACACACACACACACACACACACACACACACACACAAACCACACACACGCACACACAAACACTCACACACACACACACACAAAGACCACACACACACACACACACACACATACATATACACACATACATATACACACACACTCAAGCACACACACTCACACACCTTATCACACACACACCTTACCAGCCCCCTCCACTATAACCCCCCCTACAAAAGCACTAGTCCCCCCTTTACCTGCGACCTTGAGCTCCGCGACCTTGTCCCTCGGCAGTAGCATCTCGCGACCTTCCTCATATTTCTCCACGTACGGCACAAGGTCAGCCTTCCCAGCATCCCTCAGCAGGCGCTTCAGGAAGGTGGCGTTGTTCTGGTTGAAGTAGCCCTTATCCACCAGCGTCTTGAAGAGCTCCCGAGACGTCTTGATGCCGTTCAGCGCCTTCCTGGAGAGGTGGTTCGTGCAGCCGAGCTTCATCTTCTTCAGGTCTTGGGGTGAGATGTTGTTGGCAAGGTCACGGATCAAGGGCAGCAGCGGCGTCTTGCCTTGTGGCATGGTTATGTCCTACAAATGTCCTTCACGTTTTTTAGGTAAAGACGTTTATTGTAAGTCTTAGAGAACTGACTTGTTGCAAAGTTACATTTGTTACATTTTCTAAAAGAAATATCCTTGGTGGTTTTCAGGTGGAAAATCTTTCAAATGCAAGGTCGTCTGTTCAGACCACAAGGTCGTCTGTGAGGCTCAGGTGGACCCGTCTGGACTCATGGGAAGGACATCCTCTCATTGTTGCCATGGCAACACTGGAGCAGCAGGGTTGGGACTGCCCTGAGAAGGATAAGGGTCAGAGGTCAGGTTAGGCTATAAGGTTCAGAGGTCAGGTAAGGATGGTCTCATAGTGCAGACTCTGGTAGCTTCAGACATTCCGTGGTCTCATCCTGACGTTTTGAGGGTTTACGGAAAAGCCTGGGCCCAGGAGCTGGGCTGGCTAGCCTGAAAGACTACCTTTTCTGGGCCCCAAGGCTATGCATGGGGTTTGTCCTGTAGCTGAACTTTTTTTCTTAGTAAAAACTGGGTCAGTGACAATTCCAGCTGTGGGTGGGATGGAGGAAAGTTGATCATATTGCTGGACTTGCAATGAACAACTCATCCAAGACTGGAAGAAAACAGTCATAAATTAAATTCCAATTATACAACAGAAAATACAGGAAATGTTAACTTAAGATTGAAGGGAAGGGATAACTGTTACTAGGTGAAATAAAGAATACTAGGATGGGTCAGGAAATGATGGGGCGCAACATCAAATTCAAAACAGATGTCTCACGCTTTGAATGAGTGTGCCTACAGAAAGGATGGTTGGGCCTCTTATGAAATTTCCTTGTGGGAAAACTGGGTCAGTGGTAACCCAAGACAACAGTTGGGACCCTAGGATGGGGGCTGTTTGCCAAAACATCAAATTTGAAACAGATGTCTCAAACATCAAGTGTCAGTGAGTATGGATGTAGGAATGGATGTATGTTATGTGTAACGATTGAGTCTAGTGGTAGGAACTTGTATGTGGGGGGGGGGGGGTTGTATAGTGTTGTGTTATTCCTTTCTCTCATGCAGGACCATTACTGATAGACACTATATTGTAGAAATGACTGGCAGTATAGTCAAACGAAAAGTAAATGTACTAAGCCTGGGAGTTCCTGTTGTGGATGTTGATTGTTCGTTGCTGTAAACCAACCCCAATCCCCGATAAATCTGACCAAACTTTTGCCTTCTGTCCAATGCACCCTGCATGTACTGGAATTGTCGGTTACCCAGTTTTAGGTTTTAAAAAAATCCACTATCAGCCAAAACCCCAACCATAGCCTTGGGGCCCAAAAAGGGTGGCCTGGCTAGCCTGCAGGCTAGCCTGCTGGGCCCAGGCTTTTCCGTAAACCCACGTTTTGACTGTTGACTCAGGTTGTGACTTACTACTTGATGAAGCTTTAACTGATAGATATTAGCTACAGCTAAACCACTGGATACTGTAATTCACTTTATTTTTTATTTTTGTCTTCTCGGTACCAAACTTTCACTGAGAAACTTGAACTTGGCAATGCCCACCGGAATTAAATGTTCGTAGTGCAGTAGGTGCGTGTGCAAAAGTCGATATTCATTTGTTAATGATAAGTACATTTTACAGGCGTCACCATGTAAACCGTGAACATAAAAGTATGATAAAAAATCAGGAATTGCACGTAGTATTAGATGGTAATACGAATTACATAAAATATGCAACTGACACTGTTTCTGTAAATAGTTTACTGACTGGCTGGGTTAACCTGACTGACTGCTCCCTTGAAATGTCAAACAGTCAACGCATACTAGAACACTTTTCCAATGTGATTCTTATGTATGACACTGAAGGATACAGAAACAAAATCTAATAGAAATTATTCATAGCTAATATCTGTGGATAATCGATTTTTCACCCATGATTATCCCCAGAGATGAATAGCCTGTTGACCTATGATAGAGACACAGAAATATGATTATGAATAAAAGAAGTATGAAGTATAAAACTTCCATGAAAGTACCAAGTCAAAATGTTGATATTCTAGCTGAAATTGTGATCAGGACATCTGATAAGTAAAAATGTTGGTTGTGAAAAACTTAAGATGGGACTCAGAATTCTGCTTACATATAAATAAGCTGGTCAGATTCTTAGAAACCTCCCAGATCACCAGCCGTGCTCTTTAAGGAACCGGAGCTGCCGGCTTGGGGTTTACGGAAAACCAAGGACCCAGCAGGCTTTTGGGGCACCCTTTTGGGCCCCGAGGCTATGGATGGGGTTTGACCCCTAATGGATTTTTCAAATCTCCAACTGTCCAGCTCTGGGGGCATTGGACAGAAGTTTGGTCACATTTGGGGGTGGGGGCTATGAACAATCAGCATCTGCTAATGGAACCCTAAGTTCTTTGACATATGGACACAGTACATAGTACTTTTCCCTTTGGCTATACTTCCAGTGAGGCCTACAGAAAGGATGGTTGGGCCCCTTATGGAATTTCCTTGTGGAAAAACTGGGTCTGTGGCAACCCAAGACAACAGTTGGTCCCATGGGATGGGGGAAGGGGTTGTTCATATGTGAGGGGGGGTATATGATGTGTTGTTAATTCCTTTCTTTCATGCATGACCATGACTGATAGCTACCATAAGTATTGTAGGGATGACTGGCAGTATAGTCAAAGGAAAGGGTAGTTGTACTGAGCCTGGGAGTTACAGTAGTGGATGTTGAATGCTCATTGCTGTAAACCAACCAAATTCCCCATAAAAAAAAATGATAAATACATATATGACTAAACTGTTGGCTTTTGACCAATGCAACGTAACCTGCCCTGGAATTGTTAGCCAGTTTTAGGTTTAAAAAATCTATTAGGGGCCAAGCCCCCATCCATAGCATTGGGCCCCAAAATCATGGTCTGGCTAGCCTGCTGGGCCCAGGCTTTTCCGCAAACCTGCCGACTTGCAGACGAGGCATTTCAAGTATTTCCGCCGTTTGACTGGCAACATTTCACAGGTCAAACATCAAAGTTTCTGGAAACAAACATCCGT
>NW_023365714.1:284554-287306 GCF_000003815.2 Branchiostoma floridae
TCCTTTTCGTCCGTGGTTGCGTGGTTGGAAAAGTGAGATTTTTATCTTGTTGGTTTGACTGCACCATGCCAAAGTCTGAAATTCCATTTTGGGAATGTGTAAGCTTGGGCATGGATGAACATTACTTATTTTGGATTTCTTAAGCAGGTAACCAACCACAGTACCTTGAAGTTGTTGAGACGACTTTTCCTACCTTTTTTTGTCTCAGATGGCCCATGTAGTTATTCTGTCACATATGACTTGGCACTGGAAGGTTATTTGCATAATTTGACCAATTATATTTTTACAGTAGTTCCATAGACAATATGAATAGTGGTAGCCCCCATCCAGCAGCAACAGTTAGTCCCCAGGGTGGTATGATATTTTATTCAATCCGTCCAACTAAAACCTAAATCTCTTGAAGTACCTAAGCCAAATTTAACAGCAGAATTTACTATTCAAAATGTCCTTTTCAATCCCATTCATAGATGGCAAGCTGCTGCTGCTTTAAAAAGTTCAGAAAGCTGTTGTAGTCAGAGTGAACACCCAGCAAACATCCCACAAAATCAATGAGCAGTTGCTTAGAGGGGGAAAACAATTTCATCATATTTTTGCAGTGACAAAATGCAACAAACGATACTAAATTTAAAACAGAACAAAGCCTCTACCACTTAACCCTGCCCGTACTATAGATTAAGCAGGCCCCAAAGTCAAGCGAATCTGACTAGCCCCAAACTACAAATTACCTGCATACAATACGGAAATGGCAACCCCAAAGAAACAGCAAGAAGGAAAAATCATACACATACCTTTCTCTATCACTCAAGCTCTATACATTTCTTCTCCACTTTAGAAAGTTGTATCTTCTGCTGATTGCCACACAGGGTAAAGGAACTTGTACCAGAACTTTAAACTCAGTACTACACAGCTCTCAAAACACCACAAAGTCGGACTAAGTAGCAAACTCAAATTGTACCTAACAAATACAGCAACAGGTACTAGACTAGGTATGTCATCTGGCAGGTCAGACACTGTTGATACAAAGTAACCTGATACATTGAAGGTGGCAGAAGCCAGTGCAAAAACAGATGACGATTCTACACCTAAGCTTAAAGACCTATCAATCAACCCAAACCCAACCAAACCAAGCAGATATTGGGGGGATGCCCCAACCACACAAAAACAGGGTCAACCTACAGTATCAAGTTCAAGCACTAGGAGGCCCAAAATCAAACCTGACCACCAGGACACCAGCAACAACCCACGAAACAAATAGCAACACGATGGCACCTTGCGTTCCGGAGATACAGCGCACGCGCAGTGCCCGCACAAAAGGTAACCTGGAATGTCAAGTTCAAGCACCAAGGGCGCCAAAATCAAAATTGAGAATTATTCAGCCACCGCCAACACATGTGCCAAATATCATTGCGCCCGCACCAACGTTCAGAAGATATAACTCCGGAAATACCCCTCCCCGACACAAATTTCGACCTGCCGCGTCAAGTTCAAACGCGACAAGGCCCAAATTCAATCTTAGGCAACAGGCAACACTTCCCACCCATGCACCAAAAATCGTTGCAATGACGTGTATCGTTCCGGACACACAGCGCCAAAAGTGCCCCCAAAACACCAAAAATGCCACCTGCAATGTCAAGTTCAAGCGCCAGGAGGCCCAAAATCAAACCTGAGTGTCAGACTACCACCCCCAACCCACGTATCAAAAATCGTCGTGCTCGCACCATCCGTTCTCGAGATACAGCGCCCTAAATCCCCAGCTTCCAAATTTTCCCACGCCCGTGAAAACCATACCTGCATACATGCAGGTAAAGAATCAATCGCAAAATTATGGTACTAAACAAGTAAAGTACGACATTAGGGCTGTGTACCTAAACAAATTTCAGGTACAGGTACAGGTACACGGGTTTAGGTACAGGTCCGGACCTTCACCTGTACCTAAAAAAGTTTAACCAAGTATATGTAAGTTAAACATGTAGCTAACTGTCTTTGCTAGTGATGAATTGTCATCTTTGTATGGGGAATTACATATTTGAATCTCAAAACAATTTCTTTGCAAGTTTTCTTAAGTTTCAATTGCAAGATTATTACCAATGTCATTGTTGATTCGGGATTTACTTGTCCAGCAGTCCGGACCTGTACCTAAACATTTTTTTAGGTACGGTACAGGTACGGGTATTTAGGTACACAGCCCTATACGACATGATTAGTAAAGACTGATTTTCTTATTACATAACCAAAGTGCCACCCTGACATATTGTGTTTCCCTTTAAGAGCAAATGAAAAGGTAACTATTGTTGAAAGTTATCCTTCCCTGTTTGAGATGCTGACATTACAATTTCCCCATGTTGTAAGCAAATGTTGAGATATCAGTGGACGGGAAATGCACCAAGACTTCAGAGCATTCCTCTGCCAGGAGAACAATACTGGCAATCCATTTTATATTGCATTTAGAAATTGTTACAGTTGGGAAGAAAGAGTAGCTCATGACATTTAATTCTAGTCGTGAGAAGACTTATTCTTGTTGCCTCAGACTCGAGTGATATACCAGAAATAAGTTGCTGTGAAACAAAGAATTACAGTAACTCTGAGCCTATCCCAACAGCTGGGGGCTGGCAACAGACAGAAAATTTGTAGTTTTTCTTTGTTTCTGCAGTATGGATAAATATGGATCTTGCTGTATTTTTCTGTGATTGTTTCATAAGTTTCCCCATCTCCTATGTGATAAAAATATTGTATGATGTACTTCATGTTCTGA
>NW_023365714.1:287406-293784 GCF_000003815.2 Branchiostoma floridae
CTGAAATCAGGCAGAAACTCACCGTCAGGAGTGGCGATCCTCCTTTGCCCTGGGAACTTACAGTGCAGAAATCCCGGAGCACAGGTGTGCAGCACAGGTGTACAGCACAGGTGTGGAGCCCAGGTAATTACAGGTGAATACAGCAGATAGCTAGTCACAGGTGTTGTAGCAGTGGAGTCAAGTCTATCGCTCCAGGTAAGTTTGTCAGGCTAACGTGTGCCTCGCTACGCCCTCGCACAGGTGTCACAGGTGGTCGAGGTAACTAGTGTGTTCTACAGGTAACAGGTGTGTTCTACAGGTGCCAGGTGTTCCCCAGGTTGTTACAGAAGTGTCAGTGGCGATGAAGTGCTGTGCAAACCGCGGCAGCTCAGTTTGTCTCAGGTTTACAAGTTGTTACAGCGGTGCAGTCCAGTCGAGTGCTCTGCAAACCGCGGCAGCTCAGTTTGTCGCGCTTACTCGTGCCTCGCTACGCCCTCGCAACCAAACAAAAGCGATACGCCGATCAGCCGCGACCCCTGACATCACACGAAATCCAACCCCTCCAAATCGCCTTCTCTCTAGCAACGCTAGTCTCATGTTACCCAGGAGAGGATCATGTTTCACTTCATGGCCAGTTTATCTAAGCCTTGTGTAAACTCCTGCCAACAGACTGGGTGGGGTGGGCTTGGCTCACATCGACTTGATGGAGATTTATTTATTGACATTTAACACATTAGTGGAAGTACTGACACATTAACAGCTGAGGATCACCTTTTCTAGATGAAACTCGGAGACTGTAAGGTTTGGTCCACTCACAGCTGGAGTTTTTAATAAAAGTTTGTAGAGGGACCCTACTCTTTTTTATAAGACAAACCAGAGGTCATGTTGGCATTTCAGGTTTGCAGCTAATGAAAAGTTTGTGTTGTCGGAGTCAGCGGTATGCTGTCATTGGTCAGCGGGTTCCGCTCACCCGTTACCACGGTGATTCATGTGCATCCAACCGTTACCGTGGTGATTCACATGCGCCCAACCGTGCCGTTTAGGCCGGATAATGTTGCGCATGTTTATATTTAGCCTCAAGCAGACGTGAAGTGTGGTCACGGTTCGGGTTGTCAGGAGAGTTTAATGTTCCTGAAGTTATTATTTACATGTCAACACAAACTTTCTCTGCAGACATGGCCGCCAGGGGTAGTCTTACCTATTAATCGTACTGACAAACCTTCCACAGAGTGGACCAAATTCATTCAGTCTTCTGAAGGACCCAAAACGGTTCTTGAGTGTAACACAATTTAAGAATGATTCTGACTCTTATCAAACAAGCGAGGAACAATCATCACTTTTACTTGGACGAGTCTCTGGTCAGAAAGTGTTGGGAGGAAACTGTGTCTATCCTGTTTAGTGAACTCCTTCCTGCTGTGCTGACTATGCCGGGGTCACATGTCCAACCAGGGCCGGGGTGTTTGTTGACAGGAAATACAAGTTTTCATCAACTTAGGTGTATCATTACTAATATTTTTTCATGCTCTGTGTTTTTGGTGTCTTTGATATATTATTGTTATTGCATCATCATCATTAATCATCCTCTATGAGGTGCAGCAAGTGCAATTCTGAAGCATTACAAGTGTAAAGGGAGCCTGCCAGCGATAGGTGTGAAGGATGGTACATAGGCTATAAATAGTTACTCAGAAACTCAGATAAGACAAATACGCAACTTTTTCATTGATAAACTATATATTGATCAAGCATCATTGAAATAAACAGCAGAGATATAATATCAATACTTCTTATGACCACTAAAACATAACCCTGTGCTCAACAAAACCTTATTATTGTCTTGATATCTAAATATATGACTAGACAAGTATACAAAAAACCTTAAATACGAACATAGACAGATAAACACCATAATTATTGCAAACATTTTCAATAAGACAATATAACTTTACAGCAGCTTTTTCCAGGTACATTTATTTAGGGGGAAAACTGATATCCATGGTTCCCTTCTATTTACTCTTCATTTCAACACTTGTACAAAATCTGTCTAATTGAGCTGAGTCCATGTGGCACATGTCCAGATCTGCCATGTTTTGTTTTCGTAACAAGTTTGCTCTGTGCAAGGCCACATGTACCACTTTTGGGCGCTGAACTACGCTCACTGTAGCAGCATCTCTTCTCTCTAAGACAGAAACATAGAGCTTCGACCAGCTCAAATAACTGCATTGGTGATGAAGGCTTTGAGGCAAACCCAGTCCCCAGACCTATCCATGTTTGTGGCCCGAGTGCTCCATGTTTAACATGCCCCTCCCTTTTCAACCTTTCAGCCCTGTTGTCTGTGCAACCACAGCCCGGGTGGCCCCAGCTCCAGCCCCTTGTCCCAACCACCCCTCATGTTTGTGCAACCACAGCTGTTTCAAAGCCGGGAGGAAAGTGAGCCATGAGCAGTGGCCTGACAACCGCCCGCAGAACAAAAACACAAAACTCAACATCAACATGAACAACACACCTGCTCACTTACACCTGCTCAGGTGATTATGTCAACACCTGTGGGACAGGTGAACCATGCAGGTGTGATGTTTACCTGTGGGACAGGTGTGATGTTTACCTGTGGGACAGGTGTCATGTTTACCTGTGGGACAGGTGTCATGTTTACCTGTGGGACAGGTGTCATGTTTACCTGTGGGACAGGTGTGATGTTTACCTGTGGGACAGGTGTGATGTTTACCTGTCCCAGAACCCTCTCAGTAACTCAGTAATGAATGTGTACATCTTTCAAAAGTGCTTCTCAGAGCAAATCAACTATTTTCCACACAGTCTCCAGCTTTTAAGTTTTTCTGTCCAACTCAAGTGTTTGGGAGCCCATCTTCTCACATTTTAGAGTTCCGTCTGGCTGTGTGTTAGGTCCCAAATATCAGCATTAAGTAGTTAGTACCATCCAACAGTACAAGAAGCTGCCCAGTGTGAAATCTTGCACTATATATTAGGGTATCACAGCTTCCAGTTGCCCAGCAAAGTAGACAAGTAACCAATGAAAAAGGGAAGCCCCTCCCCAGCTCAGTTCCTCACCAGTTGTTATTTACATGTACAAAACTTTACTCCACTCCTATATATAACCTTACATCAGGTAATCATCAAAGTAGCAGAAACAGTTTTCCTAACTACATGTAGGTAAAGCTCGGCAATAATAATAATCTAAATCTACAACAGAATTAACTTATCCCCCCCCCCACCTCCCAAGTTTTACATAGAAGTTTCAGCAGTGCCTAACTTGACACTCTAGTTTTAGAGGCAGAAATTGTTTTTTCTAACTACCAATCTGCACTTATGCTTCACCACCAGAAATAATTTACATATTTATTTACAACCATAATTTTTATGGACCAAAGTCTCTAGAAGCAGTCCAGTTTTTGGTTAGACTTTAGAGGCGCCACTTCTGAAATAGTCAATTTGACATTAAAACAGAAATAACAAACACTGAAAGGGAATGGGTGTCAGGCCTAGCAAGGGATAACACTGAAAGGGAATGGGTGTATAATGGGTGTCAGGCCTAGCAAGAAAATGCCGTGTCTTCTGTTACTGTCAAGAAAACATTGGTTAATTAAATTTGATGCTTTTTTTTTAAAGATTTGGCCGAATGATCCAACAAATGCACTTTCGCAATGTAAAACTGACATATACCAGGCAATAATTTTTACAACATCATATTGTTACTAATGTACACTGATATTCATTGTTTAGACACAAGAATATTTATAAAAACTGAACAAAGTACAATATTTACTACACAATTCTTACATTAAAAATGCTGCGGCTGATTTTGATAAAGGCCAGGTTTGGTAACCTGAAACACAACATTTTTCCTAGGCCGATACGTAAGGATGTTTGTGATTGGTGGATGTTAATGTAAGGCTGCCTGTGATTGGTTGATATGACTATGTACGTAGCTGTGCCAGTTGTCTCTCGATCTCGTCGTCTGTCGGATTGTTCGACGCCGCGGCTCCGATTTTCCCGCGCCCGGCGGCCGGGGCTTCCGCCAGCTTCCCCGACATCTCGATTCCAATCTCATCCAACACCTGCGCAGAAATAAATAAACAAATAAACACATGAACATAGATAAACAAATCAACACCTGCACAAATAAGTAGATAAATAGACACCTGTGCAAAGGTACAACTTGACAGCCGTCATAGCAGCAGTTTTATTCAATGATTGTAAAAAAATTCACATTCTGAAAAATGGGCAAACGTAAGGCTGAAGAACTTGCAGATTTGTGTTTGTCAATAAGACAAAAATCCTGTCTGGTTACTTGGACAGTTTGTAATACATGGTAATGATGGAGGACAAGCTGCAGTACCCGGCTGACCTGTTAGGTGGCACTTCATTACACACCATACTTGTGACAGTCAATGGAATGTACCATAAAACGGGTGCGTTAGACAGGGAAAGTATGTTGGACTCTGCCATGTAAGACAAGGGGTGCGTATTGGACCATACCATGTAAAACAGGAAAAACATGTTGCATTGTACCATGTAAGACAAGGGGAGAGTGTTGTTTTTTTGTTTGTTACCTGAGTGTGTAATTATGGCATCCTATTTGTTTGGTTTTCACCTGGGTAACGATGGTGCCCTGTTTGTTTGTTTGTTAGTTACCTGGGTAACGATGGCGTCCTGTTTGTTTGTCTGTTACCTGGGTAACGATGACAGCCTGTTTGTTTGTTTGTTTGTTAGTTACCTGGGTAACGATGGCGTCCTGTTCCTCCTCGTCTCCTGATTCGTCGAAGATGTCGTCGAGCGTGTCGCTGATCATCTCATCCGTCATCTCCATCTTCGCATTCTCCCGCGAGAAATCCTGCAGCCAATCACAGACAGGCTTACTCAAACATCAGGCAATCACAGACAGGCTTACTCAAACATCAACCAACCACAGACAGGCTTACTTAAACATCAGCAACCACAGACAGGCTTACTCAAACATCAGCCAACCACAGACAGCCTTACCTAAACATCAGCCAACCACAGACAGGCTTACTTAAACATCAGCCAATCACAGACAGGCTTACTTAAACATCAGCCAATCACAGACAGGCTTACTTAAACATCAGCCAATCACAGACAGGCTTACTTAAACATTAGCCAATCACAGACAGGCTTACTTAAACATCAGCCAACCACAGACAGGCTTACTCAAACATCAGCCAATCACAGACAGGCTTACTTAAACATCAGCCAATCACAGACAGGCTTACTCAAACATCAGCCAATCACAGACAAGCTTACTCAAACATCAGCCAATCACAGACAGGCTTACTCAAACATCAGCCAATTACAGACAGGCTTACTCAAACATCAGCCAATCACAGACAAGCTTACTCAAACATCAGCCAATCACAGACAGGCTTACCCAAACATCAGCCAATCCCAGACAAGCTTACTCAAACATCAGCCAATCACAGACAGGCTTACTCAAACATCAGCCAATCACAGACAGGCTTACTTAAACATCAGCCAACCACAGACAGGCTTACTTAAACATCAGTCAACCAGAAGTTTACACAAACATCCACCAATCACAGTTCTTCCCCAAGCCCTGCAGTACCGTGCTCACCTGCATGGTTTTTGCCATTTTCTGGGGGTCCATCTGCTTGTTGACGGCCCCCATGGTTTTACTGGTACGTTCCATCGCGCCCGCCATCTTTACCGTCGACTGCATCGTTTTCGCCTGGATTCCGACGGCCTGGACCTGCGAACTGGCCGCGTATGACCTCGTCTGGTGGAGAAAATGTTTTCTTAAATTATCTATTTCAGTTTCACCAGGCACAAAGACAAATGGTTGGGTTACTGGACCTGATTGTGATGTTTGTTCACCTCTGACCCACCAGGGAACCAATCACAGGGAGGCATGTTCCACAACCTTGCTGTGTGCTGAAGGGTTTCCATGTAATATAACGGTGCATTTTACATGGCTGCTAACCATACTAGTACCGGCCTGTGATCAACAACTGTTACAACATTCTACTCTACTCTCATTAAACAAATACTCACATGCAGAGTGGGTTAGGGTTGAGTACAATGTTACACTTGTAAATTCACATCTTATATCTCAATACTTCCTTATAGCTGTCATAGTTTTGCCAGTCAAGTTATATCTGAGTAGCTCTAGCGGCAAGCCCCACTCTTAGTCTTACAGAGTGCATGTGTTTGTTTGTTTATTGTTTATTGTTTTACCTTTTGTTTCCTGAGTGCGACCAGTTGTTTTGCCAGGACCGTTGCTGCCTGCTTATTTCCCTGCTTCGCCGCCTTTTTAATTTCCATTTCTAATTTCTTCTCTTCTCGCTCCAACGATGTCCGATCCCGCTCGAGGCCCCCCTACAACGTAATGATTGTTATTGGTTATTGGGTGGG
>NW_023365714.1:295302-302411 GCF_000003815.2 Branchiostoma floridae
CGAGCTGCCATTCGGCGCCATTCAGGTGACCTCAATACGACAGTAATTGCCCCAGGTGCGGCCAAGGTACTGTAGGTTTTGAACCAACCACACCGCACCATCGCACGTGTGGCGGGTTCTTTAACGTGCCTGGGGTATGGCTCTCACCAGACATGGGACCTCCATTTAACGTCCTATCTGAGGGACGGCCCCTAGCCGTAGCTAGGTACTCACTTTCACCTGATTAAAGTGAGGAAAGTCGTGTAAAGTGCCTTTCCCAAGGACACAAGATCGGTGACACGCAGCTGGATTCGAACCCGCAACCTCTTGGTTGTAAAACAGTGTCACAAAAACAACATGCTGAAAACTATTATCTTCAAACGACACGACTGACATATATGTAACAGCGACCCTGTTCAAGCTGATAGTTAGTTTGCTGTTGGTCAGGAAAGAGAACCATAATTTGGATCCCTGCTGGAGTTCTGCTAGCTTTGTCTGCCCGGTGTCACTGCCAGTAATTTCTTCACCAAGCTGAAGAATACTTCAGCTCAAAATATCACTTAAGAAGATAAAACTTAAATAGTACAGAGTTATCTACACTCATCTACACTCAACCGTGGTTTAAAAAAGAAGGTGTTCCATATCAACGCTACTAGTACTGTTGCTGTTGCTGTAAACTGTTTGTAAATAATTACAGAAACACACCCAGCCCCAACCTCGCCCCCCTCCCCCCTTACCTGTGTTCTGCGCAGTTCTCTCTGCTGTTTCTTAGCTACTTCTTCAGGAGTCTCCCTCTTAAACAGCGGCATCTTTAACTCCTTCTTCTCTCACGACGTCTTAAGACTTAAATTCTTCGCTTCGCGCCCACAAAAGTACGCCTTGGCAGACCGAGTGTAGAAGTTCTGTGTAAGAATGTTGTTAGCTGATTGACCTGCCGATGACTCACAGTCACGCGACCCGGAAGTGATTTATGTTTTACCTGATGACTCAAAACAGTCGCTGTTGAGCCGCTGGTTGGTTAGCGTCAAGGTATTGGGGCTGTTAATGTTTGTTTCTACCCCGCCTGCTTTTTTTTCCATTGTTTTAAGGACTTCTAACCTTTTTTAAACGTACAGATTGGATTTAGAAATTCGCCGCTAACAGAGAACTGTACACAATGTCTTGGGCGCAAATCATATCCACCTAAAACAGATCCAAGTAAAAACACAACAAAGAAAGTTCTCCATGCTGTTCAGGTGTCCGCAAATTTGGAATAGTTTAAGTCAAACCTTACATCTTTGTCATTCATTACCCATCTTCAAAAACCTGTTAAAAAGGTCATTATTAGATAATCAAACACTTAATTAATCTCCTTTTCATTGTTCTTCTATTTCAACATTTTTAGTTGTTACATTTCATATGATAATATATTCTTATTTCATTCATTTAATTTATTTCGTTATGATATTTGCTTAGTTATTGAAATATTGTAAGTTCCTTCCTTTTTGTTAATTGATATAATACTTTTGGTTACATTATTGTCTTATGTATAATGTTTTTCACGTCTATCCAATCTTTATAAGCTTATGAATTGTTTAATTGTGTTATGATTTGTCATTTTTTGGGAAGACTATGTATAAGCCACAAGGATTTTTTCCTCCCCGTTCTTTTATCCTTTAATTTGTTGTATGCTATCTTTTTTAAAGATTGTGCAAAATAGATAAATCCAACAGGACATAACCCAATATCTGCTTGGATACCTAATACATTAACGCCAACCCACAGAAGCCGATGGCCTGTTCCACAATTCCATAGAATAGGGGTGTTTTAAATAAATCGTAAAACGTCGGAAAGGCCACGTATAATTGTGGTATGATGTTTATCTATTTCAAACTCTTTTATTTTCCTTTGGCACATGTATGACATAATTTGCCAGGCTGTGTCAATTTTACAGTTATTTCTCAAGATACCCCATGAAATATGAATAGAATGGAACAATCCAATGATGATCTTGTTCCCAGTGTCTTTCGTAGGTTATTGAAAGAAAAAGTACGGAGTCTGTAAAAAATGTCCTAAACATGTATTTTTCTGCATTACTGTGAAAAACTTTCCTCAGAAAGTGTAGATAAATGTGTCTGGAGCCTGCTGGGCGACAATGGAGGTAAATTTGGCGGGAAACGCGCCGTGAAGAGTGAACGACAGCAACTCAACTGAGCGGACGCGTTTCAAGGTCACGAGCGGTAAGACTGTCAAAACTTTCTGACATTTCTGAGGGAAAAGTCGAACTAAAATTGACTCATTTGATTTAAAGTTTCGATGGACACGTTCTTCATAAGTTAACCAGTAAATGCTGAGGAATTATTTCGTGTTTTGGTCCCTTTTTAATGACAATTTATGGGGAAAATTCAGAGAAATATTTTTGCAGACGACATTTTGGAAACATTTCACATTTTCAGATGGATTTCCTTGACTATTTTCCAAAAGTACTTAGTTACACTGTTTACCTCCTGTGCGACTTTTCCTCCGCTTGGCAGCAATTTCCACAATGTCTGAGGAAACGGAATTTGGCAGTCATTTGCGCTAGCCTGAGCTGTCGTTACAAGGAAATATCATTGTGCGTAGTACGTCTTAGGCGTTTCTCATATGACTTTAAAGGGTATTTTGCTGGTAAGCAAGGATGTTAAAAGATCCTTGTTACTATTTTTATGCATGGCAGCTTGTGCGATGTAATGCATTTACAGTTCTTTCTACCAGAAATATAATGCCCGTCTCTATTTTGCAGTGGTTATGTAAAATTTTAGTGTCTGAATATACTATTCATAGAAACGCTACTGTTTCTGGTGCTGAACTGAATATACTATTCATAGAAACGCTACTGTTTCTGGTGCTGAACACTAAAGGCAGCCCCACACACAAACCTGCCCCTGGTGCTGAACACTAAAGGCAGCCACACACACAAACCTGTCCCTGGTGCTGAACACTAAAGGCACACACACACATTTACCTGTCCCTGGTGCTGAACACTAAAGGCACACACACACACACACACAAACCTGTCCCTGGTGCTGAACACTAAAGGCACACACACACACAAACCTGTCCCTGGTGCTGAACACTTAAGGCACACACACACACACACACACACACACCTGCTCCTGGTGCTGAACATTAAAGGCATCACACACACACACACACACACACACAAACCTGTCCCTAGTGCTGAACACTAAAGGCATGCACACACACACACACAAACCTGTCCCTGGTGCTGAACACCATTCCTGCACACACACACACACCTGTCCCTGAACACTATAGGCACACACACACACACACACATAGGTCTTGTCACACTGACAAGGCTGGGGCGGGGGGTATCGTCACACTGACAATTTTATAGCACTGTTAGGATTTTGAAAGAAAACTCAGTGAGCCTTCTTGTGCCCAGGGCACTTCTAGAAAAGATTTCTGGATAAGATACACGGAGGGTTAAAGTTTTACTAAGAATGGACACTTTTTGAAAGTATAGACTGTTTTTATGTACACAAAAACTACGACCGTTCAGGAAAGGGACCTTAGCACCGGCTCCTTGTGTTGTTTGAGTCATGAATTGACACATCACACTAATTTCGAAGGAAAACTCCCCAAATAACAACACGGACAAGTGATGATGGTATATTTATTGTCACATGAACATCCCACAAGCGTTACCTACATGTGTCAGTCGAAGCGTCTGGATATATCTATAAAACTAGAAGCTCCACTTCTGATCCTGAAGACTGACATTTGTTTTTCTGTCTGAGTTACTATCTAACATTTCCAGCTGTTTGTTTCACAGCAGAGGCTGCAGCTGCAACTGGCTGGTTGCAAAACCAATTGTTGTTTATTATCATTTTTGTATTTGGTCACAACTGTCACATCTTACTTCAGTGGTGATGTGTGTTGCCAAATTTAGATGGTTTTCCCCAAACCAGCCGGTTGTGTGTGTTGCCGAATTAACTTGGTTTTCTACAATCCAGCCGGTTTTGTAGGTTTCCTACAATCCAGCCGGTTTTGTAGGTTTCCTACAGTCCAGCCGGTTTGGTGCTGCGTGCCTCCGCCTGTCCCAGTGCGGGTACTGCAAACTGCCCTGCTACAATATAGCACACAACGTCAACATGCTTGCCGAAATGTCCTCACATATAACTGCATGTTCTTAGAAAGGAAATAGATTTACTTCTGATAATCTCTTCACAAAAATAAGACATCTGCTATAATTACGTATTATTCACCTTTCCTTGCCTTTGGCGGAATATTTGGTTCATTGGACCCTCTGAACTTTGAACTTTAAACCCTTAAATGTCTGGAAGATTCGGAGTGACCTGTTCAAAGGTCAAGTCGGTCACATCATGTCGCAGACAGATCCGCTCTGAAATCGCATTACCTTATAAGGAAATCGCCTGTTCTTAAAAGGAAATTGCTTGTCCTTATAAGGAAATTGCCTGTCCTTATAAGGAGATCCCTTGTCCTTATAAGGAAATCCCTTGTCCTTATAAGGACATTGCTTTTCCTCATAAGGTCCCTCTCAACATCGTCTCAGATTCTACAGAGTTCACATGACATTACTTTCATCTGCATTGGTCCAACTTATATACTCATTATATACTCATTAATCATCATCATCATCAATACTTACAGACACAGCTGATTGGTTAGTCATTGACCAATCAAGCGCTGACATTTCCTTATCGAGCAATAAAACCCAGCATTTCATTGGCTAACACAAACCTGGCTGTATGGAATTTGGCAAGGTTGGAGATGCAAAGTATGATTTACTAGTGGTAAATTGTAAAAGCAACGTCTTTAGTTTTAGAGGACCAATTATTACACTGATTCCTGGCTGCTTTCTGATTGGTGCACAGCGCACCAATCATTACACTGATTCCTAGCTGCTTTTTGATTGGTGCAAAGCGCACCAATCATGACATTAAAACTTCATGCTGCTTTCTGATTGGTGACACTGATTCCTGGCTGCTTTCTGATTGGCCCACAGTGCACCGCACCGATTAAATCAATTCTATACTGCTTTCCGTTCCTGCCTGATTCTGACACATCTCCGATACTGCCTGATTCTGACACATTTCCGTTACTGCCTGATTCTGACACATTTCCGTTACTGCCTGATTCTGACACGTTTCCGTTCCTGCCTGATTCTGACACATTTCCGTTACTGCCTGATTCTGACACATTTCCGTTACTGCTTGATTCTGACACATTTCCGTTCCTGTCTGATTCTAATTCAGACACGTTTCCGTTACTGCCTGATTTTGACACATTTCCGTTCCTGCCTGATTCTGACACGTTTCACAGCCAGCGATTTTGCACAGTACAGCAACAACAACAACAGCAAGGCTTAGTTTGGCAATGTACACAACTATAGTCTATCCATTCTCTACAATCTGAATATATATAATATATCATATATTTATGAATTGAGTTTCTAAATCTGCTCGTTTAATCTCCCTTCCCCATTACATTGCAAAAAACAACAACCTCTAAGGATAGAAATTATATTTGAGCCTCAAATAAATATGTACAATATAATTTGCTCTATCTGTGCACTTACTGATATGTGCATAAAACAATTATTGCATTCACAGCAACCATGGTGCACAAATGGTTGCATTTAAACAGTTGCAAAATTATTGCCTTTACACAGGTGCAAAATGATTGCATTTACACGATGGCAAACTACACCAACAACAGTAATTATTGCAGCATGAATTCAATCAAAGAACCTGTGGATATATTCATAGCTTCTCAATTCTTTACCCCACATGGAATGTCCTTCCAGCCTAATGCTGGCAATGAAGAATAGTGGTAACCATATGTAGTAACCATGGCAACATATGAGGATGGGTAAGTATATGGTAAAGAATAACTGTTACCAGTGGTACAGGCTCATGTACTACAGTCCAGTGGTACAGGCTGTCATGTACTACAGTCCAGTGGTACAGGTTGTCATGTACTACAGTCCAGTGGTACAGGCTCATGTACTACAGTCCAGTGGTACAGGCTCATGTACTACAGTCCAGTGGTACAGGCTGTCATGTACTACAGTCCAGTGGTACAGGCTCATGTACTACAGTCCAGTGGTACAGGCTCATGTACTACAGTCCAGTGGTACAGGCTGTCATGTACTACAGTCCAGTGGTACAGGCTCATGTACTACAGTCCAGTGGTACAGGCTCATGTACTACAGTCCAGTGGTACAGGCTCATGTACTACAGTCCAGTGGTACAGGCTGTCATGTACTACAGTCCAGTGGTACAGGCTGTCATATACTACAGTCCAGTGGTACAGGCTGTCATGTGCTACAGTCCAGTGGTACAGGCTGTCATGTACTACAGTCCAGTGGTACAGGCTCATGTACTACAGTCCAGTGGTACAGGCTCATGTACTACAGTCCAGTGGTACAGGCTCATGTACTACAGTCCAGTGGTACAGGCTCATGTACTACAGTCCAGTGGTACAGGCTCATGTACTACAGTCCAGTGGTACAGGCTCATGTAGTACAGTCCAGTGGTACAGGCTGTCATGTACTACAGTCCAGTGGTACAGGCTGTCATGTGCTACAGTCCAGTGGTACAGGTTGTCATGTACTACAGTCCAGTGGTACAGGCTCATGTACTACAGTCCAGTGGTACAGGCTGTCATGTGCTACAGTCCAGTGGTACAGGCTGTCATGTACTACAGTCCAGTGGTACAGGCTCATGTACTACAGTCCAGTGGTACAGGCTGTCATGTACTACAGTCCAGTGGTACAGGCTGTCATGTACTACAGTCCAGTGGTACAGGCTCATGTACTACAGTCCAGTGGTACAGGCTGTCATGTACTACAGTCCAGTGGTACAGGCTCATGTACTACAGTCCAGTGGTACATGTACTACAGTCCAGTGGTACAGGCTCATGTACTACAGTCCAGTGGTACAGAGTCTGCTAACCATATAATGTTCCTGGTAGGTGCTGTGATAATAAGCTATGTACTTGTTACATCCCTAATTACCTAGACTTGCCCTGTCACCACCAGTTATATTCTGTTTGCATGACAAGATTCTTACGACTACCTAGGGTCATCCAAGGGTCAGCCCCAGGGAACTGTGGGATACCAG
>NW_023365714.1:302511-316577 GCF_000003815.2 Branchiostoma floridae
TGTGGGATATCCTGATGGGCAGCTGCCCTGCATCAGGAGGCTTCTGGGATATGGGTTCAGAGGTCGTCTCAGACAGCTGTTTCCTGGTTTTCCTCGGTGGTTGCTAGGATATACTGCTCCTGACCTTTCAGGTAGTCGGCAAGGTCACGGTCATTGGCCTTCAGCGACAGCAGTCGGGGCGTGTTGCCCTGGTAACAGTAAACAACAAACAGGTGAGACAAATGTCCAGAGAAACAGCAGATGCTGTTCTCAGCCCCTCAAATTACTACAATGACTTTGACAGCAATGTTGACCTTCAGGGTCAAAGTTGTTTTAAAATAAGCATAAATCTACGGTATCATGAGAAACCTACTCCAACAGAGGGGGGTCTGTAAAACCCCGTCAACCCAGTGAGGGGTCTGTAGCACGGGGGGTGGGGGGTTCTGTAGCAGAGGGGGGTCTGTAGCAGAGGGGGTCTGTAGCAGCAGGGGGGTCAGTAGCAGCAGGGGGGTCAGTAGCAGAGGGGGGTCTGTAGCAGAGGGGGTCTATAGCAGCAGGGGGGATTTCTGTAAAACACATATGGGGGGGGGGGGTATCTGTAAAACACCTACGTTTGAATCTCTGCACGTGACCTTTGCCCCCGCAGCAACCAGCATGCAGCAGATGGACCTTCTCTGGTAGCTGGCAGCCTTGTGCAGGGGGGTCTGGCCCCTGTAAAATAAAACACCCCCTGTAAATGTGCAGCCTTGTGCAGGGGGGTCTGGCCCCTGTAAAATAAAACACCCCAGTAAATGTGCAGCCTTGAGGGGGGGGGGTGTCCACAAGCCGACTATGTAAGTGGAAACCAATTTTGACCCTGTAGAATGTACTGACCTTGAACCTATGTTCCTTCTCATTTCATGATCCACACTATTGTTCTACTGTTACCTGGCAACAAAGCCATACAGATAACCTTTGTAACCATGACAACAGATCCATGCAGCTAACTTTTGTTACCTGCCAATTGACATGATTCAGAAGAAAAAACTCACTTCTCATAGTCTGAGACTTCCAGCAGGGAGGGAGGCCCTGCAGAGGACAGACAGAATCAACATGATAAACTGGCACACAAATATCACAGATTGGGACAAAATATCTCAAAATGATTAGAATATGATTATTATGATTTACTAATAAAAACATTGAAAATATCACAAAATATCAGATTATAACAGTGTATAAAAAAAGGTACAAAACATCACAAAAGTATTACAAATACCAGATAACTGTAGAATATGAGAAGATATTGCGGATTTCCCACCGTGCTTGAGGATGTACTCCACCAGGTCCTTGTGTCCATAGCGCACCGCGTGGTGCAGAGGGGTCATGCCCTGGGGGTCAGAGGTCGTCAGGTCAGCTCCGCTACGCAACATCTCAACCAGCTGTAAACAAACAAACAAACAAATAAACAACCCTGATCCCTCCCTGGGGGTCAGAGGTCGTCAAGTCCGCTCCGCTCCGCAAAATTTCTACCAGCAAACAAACAAACAAATAAACAACCCTGCCCCTTTCCTGGCTGTTTTGGTCATCAGGTGCGTTCCGCTACGCAATATCTCAACCAGCTGTAAACAACAACCAAATAAAGAAATATCAACCATCTTACCCTACCTACTAGGAAAATAAATTACCTTTCGGATAAATACCTAATTCATTTGAACCCTAACCCCAAATACAGCACAAACAGAACAAACAAAACACCAGTCCCTAAAAATGGCCACAAACAAAAAAGGATTCTCTTTGCCTCAGACATTTTGTAACATAACAAAACTAACACTAAACATTGGTATGATACCTACCATGCCAATCTCCCCTTCTCTGCAAGCCTCCAGCAGTCCTGGAGAAAAATGGAAGTTTGGGCAAAATAAACATCAAAGTTTTGCTCTGGCTACGCTATAGCCATTACCATGAAACACAAATGGAAGTTTGAGCAAAATAAACATCAAAGTTTTGCTCTTGCTACGCTATAGCCATTACCATGAAACACAAAAGCAATGCGGACCCGGCAGTTATGCCTGTAAATGGCAAAAGACAGGACAACAGAAAAAGGCGAGGAAAACTTACGTGCATCTTTTTCTGATGCGTTTGGGCTACTGCGAAAGAAACACTCTTGTTAGCTTCACAGTAGACCAGGCAAGGAAAGGTGTAATACTAATGAGTACAATCATATAATATCTACATTATATTGCACCCTACTAAATCAACCCTAACCTTGATTCTAGCTTCTTAGTTCCTATAACACAAAAATAGGTGGGTATTCCCACCTACCAAATATATTAAGTATTACTATTAGGATCCATCCATAGATTCTCGAGTTATGCTGTCCACAAAGACACACACATCCACATAAACACATACAGAGAGAGAGAGACACACACACACACACACGCACACACACTCTCACACACGCACACACTCTCACATTCAGTGACACACACACACACACATACATCCACACACACACACAGACACGTACACACATCAAAGCACTCACACACACACATCCACACACACACACATCCACACACACACAAACACACATACGGCACACATTCTGACAGAAATGACACAAAATAAAACAGAACCCTTGGTGCAGGTTACCTTGCCCCAGGACTGTGTAGTGTGACCGGTCGGGGCTGGCGTCTGCTTGTGTTCGGGGAGCCGGTAAAGACTGGCGACGCCGGCTCAGACCTGCATACAGGGATACAGGTTCAAGGACACAGGGTCAGGGGTCAAGGACAAGGGGTCATGGACTTGTAGTTTCGAGGTTTTTAAAAACGGACGGCCGAAAACCAACAGTGTAATTACCATTAACCTCTGACCTTACCTGACACTGCAGACTGGTGGGGAGGACCGGTCCATTTGACCAGGGGGGAGGCTCTGCACTCTGTCATTTCGTCTTGAAGACCTGGAAATAGGGGTGGGTACCAGTACAGAACATTCAGGTCCGGTCCAGGTCCAGAGGATCAGGTCTGGACCTGGACCTGGAGTGTATGTGAATCGGTGATACTCGAATCAATGGTCCATTTAACTTTGAAGGAATCTGTTTGGTGGAGTATTCTACCTTCACATAAACAACACTAACCGCCTCTGTAACTTGGACCAAGTTTGACTGTAAAAACTTGGTAAAAATGCTTGTCAACCCTCCTCTCCTTCCCTCTTGTAATTGTCTTAGACGAATAAGCCTCAAAACACATGAATGAATGCCCCAGTAGTGCTGGGATGATACGTTCATTTTCTAATCCAGTCCAAAATCCAGGGCACTGAATTTTTTCGGGTCCTGTTTTTTCGGACCGGTCCACCAAGAAAAAACGGTTTTGTATCGGTACCCACCCCTACCTGCAAACATAAATTTTGCACATTTGGGGTTGGATGATGTGCTAAAAAAACAGCTCTAGATACAAACCTTCATGAGAGACCCACTAATAACTATGTCTACACAGATAAGATGCAGATGGAACTTACATGGGAGACCCTAGTGGATCTTACATGCAAGACCCCTGTGGAACTTACATTGGAGAGTCCTGTGGAACTAACATGGGAGAGCCCTGTGGAACTTACATGGGAGACCCCTGTGGAACTTACATGGGAGACCCCTGTCAAACTTAGTATACATGGGAGAGCCCTGGTGAAACTTACATGGGAGACCCCTGTGTAACTTACATGGGAGTTCCTGGTGGAACTTACACGGGAGACCCTTATGGAACTTACATGGGAGACCCTAGCGGATCTTACATGGAAGACCCCTGTGGAACTAACAAGGGAGACTCCTGTGGTACTTACATGGGAGATCCCTATGGAACTTACATGGGAGACTCCTGTGGAACTAACATGGGAGAGCCCTGTGGAACTTACATGGGAGACCCCCTGTGGAACTTACATGGGAGACCCCGGCGGGGTGACGGGGAACACGAAGGCCTTGCCCTGCGGAGTTCCGGCGGAAGTGCTGTGACCTTTAGGGTGCTGCTCCACAAGGTCGGGCATGGCGGGAGATGTGCAGACGTCCTTGGTGATGACCAGCTCAGGGTCAAGGACAAACAGCTCCTTGGAGGAGATATCAGTTACATAGTGCAGGTTCTCCTGTAAACAACAAACAACAACAATAAACAAAACATTCTTGTAGACAACAAACCTGTCAAGTAGTGATGAAATTCAAATAAGTAAGCAAAATCACTAGAAAATGTTTTGAGATCTCAGAAAAAGATATGCTATGATGACTTAAAGAACATGGACTTGAAGAGATCAAATAATGTAAAACCAGAAAGAGTCCAGGAGTCCTGATAAGCAGTAACAAAAGATTTTCAAAACTTCCGTCTGGATGTCTGTTTTCACAGGAGACGACCCTTCAGTCTGTCAACACTCTAGAAAGCCTGGATGGATTGTCTGGATATTTTTAATATTAGATCTTGAAATGATTACATTTTTGGGCCCCCTAGCAGCTTGTTATGGTACTGCTGTGGAACTGCCGGTTTTGATATCTCGTGTTTCGGGCAAACCATGGTCGCAATTTTGGTTGGTGGGTAGCTCTTGTGGTGGGGAAGAAGCAATGTAACAATAAGTTTGTGCCCTACAGTCAAAATCTGAGTCTGGACAAAAGGACTTACCTGGGTCCTGTCAATCCTGAAGAATCGGTCCGCATTGGTTGCTATGGAAATAGAAAACAAACATGTTGTAAGTAAAATTTCAGAATGTTAGTCGGAAGTAGATGATTTGCTATGATAGATTTTGTTAGTGCAGGGCATGCTGGGAATGCCCTGACGCCCTTCAATCCCAATCATGGCTGCCCACAAACAACTCAGAATCACAATCGGATTTGTTTGTTGTTTTATAGGGTATTCTGGGGACGTCTTGGTGCTCTACTATCCAAACACCTACTCATGGCTGGGCACAAACCTTTTATACTCACAGTCTGATTTGTTTGTTTGTTTGTTGGATACTCACAGTCTGATTTGTTTGTTTGTTTGTTGTATACTCACAGTCTGATTTGTTTGTTTGTTTGTTGTATACTCACAGTCTGATTTGTTTGTTTGTTTGTTGTATACTCACAGTCTGATTTGTTTGTTTGTTTGTTGTATACTCACAGTCCAGGAAGCACCACTTGGGCGAGAGCTTCTGCGTCGACACGGACAAGGTCAAGGTGGCTCTGGCGGGGTTATCCTGGGAACAAGAGCAGCAGGTGTTAGAGACAGCGCCCTCTGGCAGGCAGTAGCGGTACTGCAGGTGGAGCTGGGAAAAGCAAAGCAGGATGGGAAGGATTCTACAGATCGAGAGTAGCCTGCAGCAGTCAGCTGATTGGTGACTACTTTCCCCACTAGGGATGCACCGGCACAGTTACCAGCCGGGAAATCATTCAGGTACAGTTCCCAAATACTGGAACATCAATGTACCAGTACTGTACCTGAAGAAATGCACATTAACGTTATTACACATTGCTGTTCCTCCCACTCTGCAGGTTAACCCTCTGAGTGTAACTGTTACCCAGAATAGGGCAGACACCGTTGGGTGCAACTGTTACCCAGAATAGGGCAGACACTGTTCCATGTGTCTTGTTTCTGTTGACTTCTGTGCTGTAACTGCAGTGTTAGAAACATGGGGATGTGACTTATTACAGCCTGCGGTTTATAACTAGGGAAACACTTTGATTTTTTACATACAACCACAAGCGGCTACAAGCAGCTAAGCCACCTAGCTGTTACCCGAGCAGCAGTACGTGAACCTCCCCAGGACCTTACAACTGCAAACCAGCAGCGCTGGGAAATATCCACCGCACAAATAAGGCCATGTTGATTTCATTGGTATATTGAAAATGTAAAAAAAAAGAAATTTTTAAACCAAAAAAAGTTTAAATCTGTAATCAGGTAAGTTGAAGAAATGATCAAACAAACATTATGTCATACCTATAAAATGTATAACATACCCATAGATTCTCCCTTTTTCTCTTTCACATTTTATTCTTTGACTTTGAAATCAATTTCAGCAATCTCAGTATAACGGCTTTATTAATAATGATTTTATTCGCTCCTTCCATATATGGCAGATAATGCTGCAGTTAGGCCGTAGCAAGTAAATCTTATGGATGACATCCTCAGCAGACTGCAAAAATAGTGACAGTAAAAATAAAGCAAGATGGCCACATTTTCAAAATAGAAACATTGTAACTAGAATCAAGGGGACAAAACATAGTATCACAGCCAACAAGGCATTCATTCCTGTATTCAAGATGTGCACTGTTGTACTATATAAAAGGACACTAGTACCATGGTAGATTGGTATCACTATACAAAGCTGACCAATGACATACTCATGGCTTCCATTTTGGTACAATTTAAGTCATGGCTACCTCACTAGTGTCACTTTTATGCACGGACAAGGCTACAACACAACATACAGTGGGGGAAACGTGTAATTTAACAAAGTTTTCGGCGTGCACAATCGTGCGTACGCCGTGCACACGATCGCGCGCACGCCGTGTATACGATCGGGGTGGGCGGGATTTTGGACGGCGGTAGGGCGGGGATTATTCAGAATTATTCATGTTTAGGCACCGTGTACACGGAATATTCATGAGAAAACAGCCTGATTTACGGCAAAAAGCAAACAGCGTCTCTCGTACCAACGTAGCTGCGCCGCATACGCAGTTTTATTTTGTCAGATTTGACGTAAATTGTAGTAAAATACATGCAGATTTTTACTGGAATCGCCAACAAAATATCATGAAAAATCAATAAGATTGTGCTGCAAAGTAATCCACATAATTAGTTTAAAGTAGAAACACTTTCTTGTTTAATTCAATCCACAATCAAAATGAAATAATTCACATTTTCGAACAACATGACGGCGAGCGCTTTGTTTACAGTCCGCTACTTGTGTCGAGCACAGAATTCGGCGGCGCTAATTTGGTATCGCCGGCTGCTGTACGCCTAAAGAAAATCCGATCTGCAGCTGACAATTTCTTTAGAATATGCTCTTTATCACGTTTACACCGTAATCCATCGATAATTTCTTAGGCTGAATATGTTACAAACCTGAAATCAATGAAATAAATAATTGTTTACGGCGTATTTTCGGCTGTGAGAACCAGCACACGGGGTAGTCGGTATATTGTTCTATTCAGATAGCAACAATGCGGTTCCGTGTCGTTGCGATAATTTTTGGTTATGGTGGTCGAGACAACGAAAATATGACTCCGAGAAATGGGTCAAGATTTTTTAAACCCAAGGGTCACCATTTTTGATTAAAATTTAACCAAAAAATGCCGACTAGCTCGGTCACTACATTAGTATTCGTACGCAAAGCGACCTAACAAAGATCACGCGCCGCCGGATTTGATTGACATATCAGTACAAAGCGGCTCCTTTGACAATCATTACGCAAATAGAGGGCGTGTTGCAACGTGCTGTGCGAAAGTTCTTTAGCTTGTTTGGCTGCTTCGAATTACCAGCTTTCATCGATATATAATTGTTGCGGGACCACATTGTTGAATAAATTAAAGAGTTTATCCCCATATAACTAATTAAGCAAACCAAGGAGCTTTATATAATTTTTTAAAAATGCACATATTCCCACCATCCAGACGTTGAATGTGTAAAAAAAATACATCAAGATTTAACAGTTTTAACAGTGTAATCCATCGACGATTTCTTAGGCTGAAAATATCAAAGGAATAAATAGTTTTTTTTAACCCAAGGGTCAACATTTTAAACAGAAGATGCCGACTTGTTCTGTCATATTCGTATGCAAGCGACCTAACAAAGCTCAAGGCGCCGCCGGATTTGATTGACGTAGCGGTTCCTTTGACAATCATTTACACAAACGGAGGGCGTGTTGGAACGTACTGTGCGGAAGTTCTTTAGCTTGTTTCATGCTTATCTGCTCCGATCCATGGATCTACCATTTTTTCACGATATATAATTGTTGCGGAACAAGTTGCATGTCAGAACATTTAAACGTTACGGACTAACTAGCGTTAGGCAAGTTACCAAACCCTGAGATAAACGCAACTTCAAAACCTTTATCCAGGAGTACTATATATGAATTTCAAAATTTCTGGTTTGAATTTCGAAGACTTGTGCGATTTCATACTTCGCCTTACTGTTTTACACTAAGTCTGGGATGATAATATCAGTGTCTTTTAACCAAAACTTCGAATCTAGCTCCTCTCTTATCATCAAGCAAAGACGTGAGTCAGTCTGTCAAGATAACGATACACATCTGTGTCTGTTCTTAGATTTGCGTCGAGAAATAAACAAAGGCAGTTTTGTAAAACAAACGCCGAATCTGGGTCGCTTGTTTCACACTTACCTTCCCTTTCCCACCGAAATGTACAAAATGGCAATTTTTGGTTCGAAAACAAAATCGGCTTATTTTTCAGTGAAACTTACCTGATTGTTTAGTTAAATTTCTCTTGCAACCACAGCCAAAATGGCACCAAATACTTGCAAAGCGTTAGAAAATTCACTACAACCTCATTGGCTGTAGCATTTACGTCAGAAGCAGATAAGTTCTTGTTTATAGTACAATGTATTTTATCGTAACTTGATTATTTCGGTCCAAAGGGCCAAAATTTGATAATTTCTACTTGCATGTGGTAACTTTCGTATGCCTCATTTTGTTTTTTCAGGTACGCCGATAACGATCGTCGGAGAAAAGCTATTCATAACAATACCGTTTGGTCTTGCCATTAGAATTATCATCTTGTTTGGGCCAAGTTCTGTTTGTTCTTCCTTGGGCCAGGTTCTGTTTGTTCTTCCCTATGTTCTTGTTTGTGTTCCGTTTTAACATACGTTTTGCTAACACATGCTACGTTCGGAATTGCATGTTTTGTTCCTCAAGTTGCGTTTGGAACTTACAATTTTAACACGTTTTAACGTTTGAATAACGAAACATATCTAATATGTAACATACATTATATAAATAAGAATAATAATATCTACAAAGCAAAACAAAGTTTCTACCCCGAAGCTCAACAACACGTCTACAAGAAGGCAAAGATATAAAAGCTCCTTGAAGAAGGTAAGTCAACGATTAGATTTAGCTCCATCGGACAACGAATCTACCTGCGGTAGGTTTGTAAACTGCAGAAGAAATGAGCCGCGGATTCCGTATGAAGGTGAATAAGGTACTTTAGGTAAATTTCTAAATATGAATTTTGACGTAATTCTAAACACGTATTTTTGCTCTTGTTGCATTTCTTCGAACTTCATTCACTGCAAGCTGTACGTGGCGGTAGAATATCCCCTTACCTGAAACACCCTTTTGTCTTTTATATTGTGAACGAATTATTTGCTACCGTAAAAGTGTGAGAAAACTGCTCGGAAACGTTATATAACGCCCTAACCCAGGGCAGGAAGGACAGGCTTTCTGTTTTTTGTTTTTTTTTAATTTTGGGTGGGGGACTCGAGGCAGTTCATTTACACCAATGAACAGTATAAAGGGGATGTCGCATTTGCGCATCCCGACAATGGGGCTCGCATTTATCTAACCACAATGCATAACAATGACTAAGATGGCTATCACAACAAGAAATGTTCAGAATTTCGAAGACTTTTGCGACTTCATACACGGCCTTGCTTTAGTACAAGAATATCTATAAAATGATCTTTAAACCAAACTCTGAAAAAAATACGTTCTTCTTTTCTCAAAGAAGCGAGTCGGAGTGCTTTGTCAAGATTTTCAATACACATTTGTGCCTGTCCCTAGATTTGCGTCGAGAAATAAACAGCAGTTTCAGATATGCAACAACAACAAACGCCGAATCGGAGTCCCTTGTTTTCACACCTATTACAACATTTGAAGAAATCTCATTTGCCTACCAAAAATACCTGCAAAGCGTTAGCATTTACGTCTGAAGCAGATACATTCCTTACAATCATTTAATCACGGCTTGATTATTTGAGTCCAAAGTGCCAAAAATCGATAGATTTTATTTGCATATGGTAAATCTAGTATATCTCCTTTTGTTTTTCCAGGTACGCTGAAAACGATCATCAGAGAAAAGCTGTTCATATTGTTTGGTTTAGGAGGTTAAAGAACCTCCTTGGTTTGGTCTTTTCATTAGGATTAATAATTGTTGAAGTTTTGTTTGTTCTGGTTTATATTTTGGTTCATGTTCCATTTTGATTTCTTTTTTGCTAACAACATGTTATGTTCTGAATTATCGTTTTTACTACCTCAAGTTGCCTTCATTTGGAAATTGGCAACACATTTTAATGTTCGAATAACGAGCAAATCTAACATCTAACATACTAGTATGTTATATAAGTCATTTGAAGAACAAAACACCGGCGTAACACACCAGCTTAAAGCTCACGAACGAAATATCATTATGATACTCTTCAACGCATCTATACGAAGTACGGTAAGTCCCCGATTAGATTGAGCTGAATCTGACTTCGAATCTCCTTCGGACCTACGGTAGGTTTATCTACAGACGTGATGAGCTGTGGATTCTGTATGAAACTAAACGACGTTTCCAAATAAATGTACCATAAGTTACGATTTTTTTAAATCATGTTCATGTTTTTAATCAAATTTGTTCGTAGATTCAAGGACATATAGCGTCCTTAGTAGATTCAGTCGTCTCCTTTTTTTCTCTTAGTGTACAGTTGCAAATTGCTGGTATATCTCTGCTTGAAATACAGGAAGTTAAAAAAAATAACCCTATTTGCCTGGTGTCATAAGCAGTATTCATTAACCATAAAGAACCCAATAAAAAATCCAGTTAAACCTACGTCACATTTCAAAACCGGGGCCCGGCCGGGCCGCTTTCGGGAGCGAAAAGTATGCTATAATAAAAGACAGCAAACTACACATGACATAAAGAAACTAGTTGTGGGCATTATTTGCGTGTATTTAAACGTATAAATTTCAATTTTTTGTTTCAATAAACAGCCCGTCAGGGCTCCGGTTTATAAATGTGACGATAGCCTTATTCGGGAACGGCAACGTGTTTGTACGTTGTCAGGTCTGGTACCGCAAGGCGTGTGCCGATCCAGGAGATAACTGCGTCCTCTCCAGCTGAGTAGCCTCCAGTAAGTCAGAAACATCAAGACCTCAACATTTTGTTCAAAAGTGAACATACCATGATACGAAGCCATCTGACAAAAATGTAACAAACACTGGTCTTGAAATAAAGTTCTACATCGTGTTTGGACCTTTCTGAATAATTCTAAATGGAAAGCAAGACATTATAAAACGCATCAAATGGCAACAAACTTCACGCTGATTTGCATTGGCTTTTGTTAAAGCTTGAAAGGAACAACAAAACGATGAACAGGCCAACAGGGCGATAATTGTGTTAGTAAAAACAAAACGAGAAGATCAAAATGTAGTGTTAGCGCTACCACCACTACCGCCAAAAGAAACTGGAATAGCGAATAACAAAGGACGTTATTTTATATTATCAACGTCCTTACAAGTTGGTATAACCTCCTTGCCAACTTGGAATAGCTAAACGCTTTCGCAGAACAAGTCGGCTTGCAGCGTTTTTCCCCGTGCTCTTCTATCCTACGGACCTGTATGTGTAAAAGTGATCATAGAAATGTATGGAAAATGTTAATAATCGGTCAAAAATATGTATTACGATATTCTATACAAAAACATGAAATTGTGAATCATAGTCATCGTACTATTTCCATAGAAAAGGTTATCCCCAGCGGTGAGAGAATAATTGATAGCAACGTTTAGTCTTGTGCCCTAATCGTTTTTCACATATGCAGCTTAAACTGGTCACAGCCATGGAAAAAGATAAAGGCACTAAAATCTTATGTTTGGTAGCGTATTAAAGTTCGAATAGGGCGCGACGTTGTTGGCACTGAAACAGATTTCAAACAAAGAACTCAAGTTTTCCCGCCGCCTTTTGATCTGACTCTCCGACCGCCGTTTCGCGGGTTTGGGTGGGGTCCATCAATCAGTTTTGACAGCCTTGGCTCCGTTCTGTCTGGGGAGGACTGAAGCGAAGTTTAACTTTCAGGTTGGGGACAACTTATCCATTCCTTTGGAAAAAACTGATTTGACTTCATTTTCTTCAAAACCACTGTTTCGCGTAGTAGACATAATTTCGGTGGGCAATTAATCATTAGATGATTGTTCAATAGTTGACTTTACACAGTAAATGTTTCCGTCGTCTTTCCTCCCCATAAGCAAATGTACAGCTTGCTGCCGAAATTTCCTCCCCAAGATTGCCTTGTGGCGTAATCAGACCAAATAAAATGTAGAATACTGGGTGGTAACAACGATAACTGAGGTTAACAAATTCAACCTCCTTGCAGTTATACTAGTATGTTGTACAATGTGTCGCGTGTCGGCGACTCAATAAACTTCATCAGCGGATCAGTTGTCGCTTGTACCACGCTATCAATGTTACTGGGAAACATAACAAACTTAAAGGAATTATCTTGTTCAACCAAGGAGTTTTTTTTAATCAAGAGAAGCAAGGAGGCTATTTCCATGAGAGGAAAGAGTACGTATTAATTTAGCCACCGGTCGTGCTCCCAATTGTTTACTGCCCAGTGCGGTGCGCCTTTGATGTTTGTAGCGTTCCTTCGTGGGCTTTTCAACTTGGTTCAACTTGTAACAATATATGAAAGCTAGTTCGTCAGACGAGAAATTTAAATTTGCAACTAGATAAACAGACTTCTCGACATACTCAGTAACTTGCAACGTTCAGGAAAGGCGCTCAGATATCAGAAGTGAGAACTACTATTAATTCCTTTAACGGTAAAATTCCGTATTACTATCAAAGGCATAAAGACGGATAGATCGTATCAAACCCGACCGACCTTGGGCCGACAAAGACACGCTTTGGAGGCGGGGCACTATCGGGGTTTTTTAACGTCCCTAGTTGGAACTTATGGAAGTTAGCTGCGAGCAGTTTGGTAGTTACCTGATCAAATACGCGTTTCGGTCAAGTTTCATTAAATGAAGCTCTGGAAAATTGTGAAAATACGAAAATCTTTTTAAGGCCGTTCAGTACTCTTTGGGTTATACAAGGAGGTTGAGAAGAGTGTACGCACGACAACGCCCGGGCTTATATACAAACAAAGTGGCGTCTATTTACGCACAAGATTTAACTTTGCATTCAGATGAAAGCTGGAAAAATATATGAGCGCTGTAATAAGATACTATTTGTTCTGCATTCGATTTCTAATGTTTGACAACTGGATGGGTGGACGGTATGCCGTGCTTTTCCCGGGGGTCAATGACCTCGGAGCGCCACGTTGACGTGTAACCAAGGAGCCGGCTTTTATACAAGCTTGGTGTTACCTAACAATAATATTGTTGCTTGAAAGCGAGAAGTTTATGAACCAATCCTATCTTTAAAAAAACAATATGTGGGGTGTTGCTGACATTTTAATGAGCAAATGAAATGATAGTTACGGGTATATCAAGGAGGGTATACAGAATATAACATGCGGTCCCAGCGGTCGCGGCAGGCGCAGCGGACATCGCGCGGTGATATGGGGTGACTTGGATGGTCGTAAAATCAAACGTCTAATTATTTTTCTACCGTGTAAACTGGTGACTCATTATCGATATCCCCAGTGATAATGAGCTGACTCCCCGCTGATCTGGACTCCGCCCTAAACGTGTGCACGGCGTGTATACGATCGTGTGCGCGGCGTGCACACGGTTGTCTCCGATCGTGTACACGTTAAAATACACGTTTCCCCCACTGTATTTACTCATTTTGGTTATATTTGTCATGTTGACCATTTCCAAAGAAGAAATTTTTTTTCTTTTCTGAAATCAGGCAAAACTGAATGAGTGGATGTCATCCATAAAATTGACTTGCTGCCGCCTTAAGTGCTCAATTTTCAGCTCTGTTGTACAATTTACAGTATGATCAAATTTGTTTTGGGGGGGGGGGCAAAATGTGGGCAGAAGTCATCCAAGTTATCAAATCAACATGGCCCGATAAACTACTTCTTTTTTTCTGCTTCCCTTTTTTCCACTAAAAGCTGGTTTGTCCTGACTTACGATGAGGGAGACTGATCTCTGAAACCCCACACGTGCGTGAGGCACCTGCAAAACACAGGTCACAGGTCAAGGGT
>NW_023365714.1:317166-333789 GCF_000003815.2 Branchiostoma floridae
AGGGTAGGTTAGTGCAGGATGGTCATCATTATCATCATTCTGGGGTAAGGATGACATAAAACATTTTAGAAAACAATCACAATATATCTCACTGACCAATCAGAAATCTGATGCATACACCAATAAGAACCATGCTTGTGGAACACCGCATTCACTCGTCTTGTCCCCTGCTCCACAAATCAGTGGTTTATGTTCCTTTGTGTTTCTGCCTTTATTTTCCCTATGTTTTAAGGCACTATCACATGTAACTAACAAACATGCACACTGCTATTAATCCCCGTCAAGGGCGCTGAGCAGTAGAAAAGATGAAGAACCGACCAATCAGAACCATGCCTGTGGAACTCACCAATCAGAACCATGCCTGTCTAAGTGACCAATCAGAACGTACCATGGTTGCCGGGGTGAAGCCCAGCACCTCCAGATATCCGTCGTCGTGTCTCTGTGGTTCCAGCTCCGGGTGCTGGCTGCTGCTGGGGTTACCCCAGGGCACCGTGCCGGAGCAGTACCTGCAAAACATCATCATCATCATCATCATCATCATTAACAAACATCACCATCATCATCAACAAACATCATCATCAACAACAACATCATCAGCTGCTGCTGGGGTTACCCCAGGGCACAGTGCCGGAGCAGTACCTGCAAAACATCATCATAATCATCATCAACCATCATCAGCTGCAGCTGGGGTTACTCCAGGGCACTGTTCCAGAGCAGTACCTATAAAACATCATCATCATCAACATCATCATCATCATCAGACAGTGCAGGTTTGTTAGTTTGTTCTTACCCGGGGATGTTGAGGTTTGTTAGTTTGTTAGTTTGTTCCTACCCGGGGATGTTGAGGTTTGTTAGTTTGTTAGTTTGTTCTTACCTGGGGATGTTGAGGAACAGCAGACAGTGCAGGTTTGTTAGTTTGTTAGTTTGTTCTTACCTGGGGATGTTGAGGTTTGTTAGTTTGTTAGTTAATGTTCTTACCTGGGGATGTTGAGGTTTGTTAGTTTGTTAGTTTGTTCTTACATGGGGATGTTGAGGAACATCAGGCCGTGCAGGTTTGTTAGTTTGTTAGTTTGTTCTTACCTGGGGATGTTGAGGCTTGTTAGTTTGTTCCTACCTGGGGATGTTGAGGAACAGCAGGCCGTGCAGGTTTGTTAGTTTGTTAGTTTGTTCTTACCTGGGGATGTTGAGGAACAGCAGGCAGTGCAGGTTTGTTAGTTTGTTAGTTTGTTCCTACCTGGGGATGTTGAGGTTTGTTAGTTTGTTAGTTTGTTCCTACCTGGGGATGTTGAGGAACAGCAGACAGTGCAGTTTCAGCTCCTGAACCTTTGCTGTCATGTCAATGTCGTCACACTGTGGAGAAAAGAAAAATGGAGGTCAAATTCTTCTAAATCTGTAACATTAACTTAAATGAGTAAAAGTTTATTCTTCAGTATGAACATGTGACTCAGCAGGAAGGAAGGAGGGAAGGAACAAAATAAGGAACTAGCCTACTCACCACCACCTGGACATATTTTGCCAGGTCCTTAGAACTGCCCTTCATCAGTTCACGACCTCCAGCCTGAAGGTCAAGACAAGACACCAACTGATTAGGCCACACTGACTTAATTCTATGGATGACATCCTCTGGTACGATAGCTCATCTGAGTTGTGAATTACACAATGACACCAAGTCTTGCAGAGAACTGGCTTGTTCGGAAAACTCACCCCAGCGTAGAACATCTTGTTGCGGAACCGGCTGTTGAACTTCTCAGGGTTTGCTTCTGCAGAGGGCAAAGGTCAAAGGTTACAGGGACAATAAGTACAAACATATCTTGTCTGTTGATATTTCTTTAGTGTTAGGCATGACTTGTCTGCTACTACTGTACACATTGTAGCGTTTCATCCTAACCAACAAATGACCCCTGACCTCGTGACTCATGGAACTCGAGCGCCACGTGCGCGTCCGCCCCCATGCTGAAGTAGTTGTTCATCACATCCAGCGGCAGCTGCAAGGTCAAAACAAGGTCAAGGTCAGCTGAGAGAAGATATTGCACTAAATTTCTCCTTTAGCCATCTTAAAACTTTCCTTTAGCCGTCTTAAAATGCTCCTTTAGCTTTATAGTTGGACAGAAGGTAATGAGAGAGGACGTTCTGTCTTATTTAGTATCAGGGTGCTGGACTTGACCTGAAGGTCAGTTCATACAACATACCAAGGTCAGATAAAACTCAAGGCTAGGACCACCTGATGGAGTAAACAATCAGCTGACAGAACGGCCATGCTGTAATGACCTTACTAGTGATAGAGTCCACCAAGGTCATGCAGCTTACAGGTTTTGAGGTAACTTGAAGCTGCCAATTTGTACAATTATGAGAGCATATAATATCTCAAATATATGTGGCACTTTTTACAGGACCAGGTATGCACTAGTACAACATCCAGCATGCACTGGTACAGCAACCAGCATGCACTGGTACAGCAACCAGCATGCACTGGTACAGCAACCAGCATGCACTGGTACAACATCCAGCATGCACTGGTACAGCAACCAGCATGCACTGGTACAACATCCAGCATGCACTGGTACAGCAACCAGCATGCACTGGTACAGCAACCAGCATGCACTGGTACAGCAACCAGCATGCACTGGTACAGCATCCAGCATGCACTGGTACAGCAACCAGCATGCACTGGTACAACATCCAGCATGCACTGGTACAGCAACCAGCATGCACTGGTACAGCAACCAGCATGCACTGGTACAGCAACCAGCATGCACTGGTACAACATCCAGCATGCTTTGGTACAAGACCCACAATGCACGACACTAAGTGCAGAACTCAGCATGCATGTCTGTGCAGGCTGTTACCTTCTCCTTCACTTCCCCCTCTGGAGCACCCAGCTCTGTGTCCTGAGGATGCCACAACACAGCTTATGTCAGAGGGAGGGAGCACACAAGGTGTAACTTCTGCAGTATTCTGAACTTACTGGTGAAAGACTAATGCTATTCTACAAGTAACCACCAGGTAATCAGGCTGTTCTATCAGCAACCATGACAACTGGGCTGCTTGCCTTGTGAGACAAATGTTCTATTCTATTGGTAACCATAACGACCAAGCTGCTCCATCAGCAACCATGACGACCAGCTGCTCTATCAGTGACCCTGACGACCAGGCTAAGTAACGATGACAATCAAGTTGCTCTCGGTAACCATGACAACCAAGTTGCTCTATCAGTAACCATGACGACCATCTGCTCACCTTGTCGCCGCCCTCGTCCCCCTCGTCAGCAGCCACCTGTCGGTTGGGCGACACCTGCAGGTTCCACCTGTCCAGCTGCACCACCGGGCCGTCTTCTACATGGGACAGGATCTTAGAGATGGGCTCGTCTGTGTAACCCTGGCAACAACAAACAAACAAACACCTCAGTGGTGGGTTCCCTTGGGGGTTTGACAAAGTATTTTAGCTATTGCTTGTATCAGGGTGCAAATTTGATACTAACCCCCCAGTCGAGAGTTATGAAATTTGATACTCACCCCTCCCTGGTTAATAGTTATGAAGTTTGATACTCACCCCTCCGGTTTTGAGAGGTAATATGACACTCACCCCTCCCCAGTTGAGAGGTAATTTGATACTCACCCCTCTCATTTGAGAGTTAGGTAATTTGATACCACTCCCCAGTTGAGAATTATAAAATTTGACCCCTTCTCAGTTGAGAGATAGGTAATTTGATTATCACCACTCCCGAGTTGAGAGTTATGAAATTTGAACCCTCCCCAGTTGAGAGTTAGGTAATTTGGTACTCACCACTCCCTAGTTGAGAGTTATGAAATTTGACCCCTCCCAATTGAGAGTTAGGTAATTTGATACCCCTTCCCAGCTGAGAGCTATGAAATTTGACCCCTCCCCAGTTGAGAGGTAATTTGATACTCACCCCTCCCCAGTTGAGCGTCCTGGCCAGGTCGTTGCCGGTGCCGAGCGGAAGCACAGCGACGGGGGGAGGGGGGTTCATGCCCAGGGAGTCCAGGGTCGAGAGGATCCAGCCAGCCTGCAAGGTCACATATCAGGCAGAAGGTCAAACCTCACTCAAAGGGTAAACGAACTCAGTAAGGTCAGAGGTCAGGCTAAAGGTGAAAATTCTTTTCACACCATATATGGTGTCTCACCGTTCCGTCCCCCCCACAGGCCAGGATTCTCAAGTTCGCGACCTTGCGGTACATTTCCAGCGCCTCCCGGGGCCCGCCCTGGGAGAGGTCGAACACCTGGCGGGGGTTCAGGTACCAGATGAACTTCTGCATGATCTTCGCTCCCTAAACAAACAAACAAACAAACAAACAACCATTCAACTGCAAGATCAACAACCAGTAACTCCTGTCCCTCCATTGTTAAGTTCCATTCTTCTACCTGTCAGTGTTGTATATATAAGACACCTCCTCCCAACACAAACATCTGGGTTCTTGCTTGGTTGCCCACAGTGTTGGGGTTAACAAATACCAGCAGCAATTTCATCCTTGCCCACAATCATTAATTATATACATGCCCAATGTTGTATAGGGCTTCATGTTATAGGTTTTTATAGTTTGATGTGCTAATGTACAGTTCAGTATTCTATAGTACAGTTCTATAGAACCCCCTGGTGCTAGTACAGTTCTATAGAACCCCCCTGGTGACAGTACAGTTCTATAGAACCCCCTGGTGACAGTACAGTTCTATAGAACCCCCTGGTGACAGTACAGTTCTATAGAACCCCCTGGTGACAGTACAGTTCTATAGAACCCCCTGGTGACTGTACAGTTCTATAGAACCCCCTAGCCTATTGCTAGTACAGTTCTATAGAACCCACCTGGTGCTAGTACAGTTCTTTAGAACCCCCTGGTAACAGTACAGTTCTATAGAACCCCCTGCATGGTGACAGCACAGTTCTACAGAAGCCCCCTGGTTGTAGTACAGTTCTATAGAACCCCCCTGGTGACAGTAGAACCCACCTGGTTGCCCCCACTCTTGGGGTTGACGAACACCAGCAGCGGTTTGATGAAGGGTGAGGCGACCGGCTTGATCATGAAGGCCTTCGACTTGCTCTCCTGGACAGGGGAACATGCCATATAAGGACAGGGGAACATGCCATATAAGGACAGGGGAACATGCCATATAAGGACAGGGGAACATGCCATATAAGGACAGGGGAACATGCCATATAAGGACAGGGGAACATGCCATATAAGGTCAGGGGAACATGCCATATAAGGACAGGGGAACATGCCATATAAGGACAGGGGAACATGCCATATTACTATTAGGGCTGGTTTCCTCATCATAATGCACTGGATTCCTTGTAAGAACTGGTTTTCTTACAATTACTGGATAATTAGGACTGGTACATCATTGTCATCATGCTTCATGAGAAAACATACAAATGTAGCTTAGCCCTAAGTACTGAAGTGGTTCATTGGGACTTTGGTGCCATCTTTGGCTGTACTGTAGCTTCCATAAAGGCAGAGGTTATATATAAGTAAGTCTTAGAAAGCAGATTCCAGGACCTTGAGTCTGAGGAGCTGTCTTAAGAAGCTGTGGCTCACCTTGAGAGATTTTCTCTTGATGGACGGCCGCTTCTTCTTCTTCAGCGAGGACTTGATTGACATCTGTCCGTAAGAAATGGGAAGATGTCAGCTTAGGGGGGAAAACATCATTTGTAGCTTATATTGATATAACCTTATGTCCTGCAAGTTTCTCAAGTTTACAAAATGGTGCACAGAGTTGGCATATATAATAATAGAAGGGCCAACACGATAATCACTGAACATCAACCGGATGCTACAAAAGCAGCAGGGTCCATATATTTTCCCATGACCTTGACCCCCATGACCTTGCTACCCCCATGACCTTGCTACCCTTCTACCCACCCTGTTCTTTGGAACCTTCATGATCCAAGATGGCGGCACGATGACCCCTGCGTGGGCTCCCAGGGTGCATTGCTCCTCGATGTGTTGCATCATGAAACATGATACTTTGTTGTGGTACTGCAGAAATATCAACATGAAACATGACGCTTAGAAGTTGGCAGTTGCCATATAAGGAGGAAGTGGAAGTTTTTTCTAAGTCAACTTATTAAGTGAAAGTTGGTATTTATTCCCATATATCAAAGAGTGATCCTATAGTTACAGTAGTTATTGCCATATAAGGAGTGAAAGTCGGTATTTTTGCCATATAAGGCATTGGTGTCTGTATTTATCGCTATATAAGGAGTGAAAGTCGGCACTTACTGCAGCTTTACACCAGGAACAGCTGATGGCAACAATCTCCTGTCAAACACAGAAAATGAGTAAAGTGCTGATTCACTACTGACAGTCACATTATAGTACAGTACAGTACTGCACTTACTCTCTACTAACTGTTACTAACAATAAATGTACATGTCCAATACAGTACAGCATCAGTGGTAGTTTTAATAGTGGCACCTAGTCTTACCTTGGAATGGAAGGAGAATTTCTGGTGGAACGGCTGAAAAATAGAACAAAGCAAGGTCAACTTCCTTACTATGCATTTATGGAGCTGAAGAACAGTACATGACTTTGTGGATAATATTTGACGGTTTATGACAGTTAACAGAATAAGCCCCTTTATTGCAAACAGAATTAAAGGCCTGGCCATCCAACAATCTGAAAATGCAATAATATAGAGTTTTGCACTGTCACACTGTTAAGTAAACATTTAGATGTGGTTAACCCTTTAATCTGTAGTTTTACATTGCAGAACTTTTTACACTAATGTGGTTTAACCTATGACCTATAGTGTTACCTTGCTGCACTGCTTGCACTGTTATAGTTTGACCTATGACCGGCAGTGTTACCTTGCTGCACTGCTTGCACTGTTATGGTTTGACCTATGACCGGTAGTGTTACCTTGCTGCACTGCTTGCACTGTTATAGTTTGACCTATGGCCTGTAGTGTTACCTTGCCACACTGCTTGCACCGTTATGGTTTGACCTATGACCGGTAGTGTTACCTTGCTGCACTGCTTGCACTGTTATGGTTTGACCTATGACCTGTAGTGTTACCTTGCTGCACTGCTTGCACTGTTATGGTTTGACCTATGACCAATAGTGTTACCTTGCTGCACTGCTTGCACTGTTATGGTTTGACCTATGACCGGTAGTGTTACCTTGCTGCACTGCTTGCACTGTTATGGTTTGACCTATGACCTGTAGTGTTACCTTGCTGCACTGCTTGCACTGTTATGGTTTGACCTATGACCTGTAGTGTTACCTTGCCACACTGCTTGCACTGTTATGGTTTGACCTATGACCTGTAGTGTTACCTTGCTGCACTGCTTGCACTGTTATGGTTTGACCTATGACCTGTAGTGTTACCTTGCCACACTGCTTGCACTGTTATGGTTTGACCTATGACCTGTAGTGTTACCTTGCTGCACTGCTTGCACTGTTATGGTTTGACCTATGACCGGTAGTGTTACCTTGCTGCACTGCTTGCACTGTTATGGTTTGACCTATGACCTGTAGTGTTACCTTGCTGCACTGCTTTCACGGTTATGGTTTGACCTATGACCTGTAGTGTTACCTTGCCGCACTGCTTGCACTGTTATGGTTTGACCTATGACCTGTAGTGTTACCTTGCTGCACTGCTTGCACTGTTATGGTTTGACCTTTGGCCTGTAGTGTTACCTTGCTGCACTGCTTGCACTGTTATGGTTTGACCTATGACCTGTAGTGTTACCTTGCTGCACTGCTTGCACTGTTATGGTTTGACCTATGACCTGTAGTGTTACCTTGCTGCACTGATTGCACTGTTATGGTTTGACCTTTGACCTGTAGTGTTACCTTGCTGCACTGCTTGCACTTGCCCTCCTGCCTGCGTCTGTGCACCCAGTGGTGTCGCACAAATGTCTGCAGAAACAGACACAGATGTTTGTTTGTTTGTGTTGCCAGTAGTAACCACCTCCACCATTTTGCAAAAGCCAACTCACAGTGTACAGTTATATGTGATTTTCTTAGAGCTTTGATGAATCTTGTTGGGATTTTTAATGAAATCACCAGAACCATAATTTACTATTCCTCTATCTGATACTCTATCTACTTATTCCTGTGCTCGTGCATCTTGTGGTGATGTCGTTATTAACTATCTGTCGGAGTGGGACATGTGACCTTGACCCACCTCTCGAGAACCTTTTGTCCCCGGCTCCCTGAAGGTCGGCCGGCATCTGAAGTTGATCTGGAAAGAAACAGCGTTCATGTTAGTAAAACAAAAGTGACACTTCAAGCCTTCGTCACAATGAAGCATCAGGTGTAAAGATGTGAAACTGCAGAACACAGAATGAAGCAGGAGACGGAGTGGCTCCATCTCAGATCAGTCTTAAGTCTCACCTTCTCTAAGACGTGCATGCAGCCCTTAAGTCTCACCTTCTCTAAGACGTGCATGCAGCCCTTAAGTCTCACCTTCTCTAAGACGTGCATGCAGCCCTTAAGTCTCACCTTCTCTAAGACGTGCATGCAGCCCTTAAGACCTTCTCTAAGACATGCATGCAGCCCTTAAGACTCGCCTTCTCTAAGACACATGCAGCCCTTAAGACTCACCATCTCTAAGACATGCATGCAGCCCTTAAGACTCACCTTCTCTAAGACGTGCATGCAGCCCTTAAGACCTTCTCTAAGACATGCATGCAGCCCTTAAGACTCGCCTTCTCTAAGACACATGCAGCCCTTAAGACTCACCTTCTCTAAGACATGCATGCAGCCCTTAAGACTCACCTTCTCTAAGGAACTCTAACCTTCTCTAAGTAAGACTCACCTTCTCTAAGACATGCATGCAGCCCTTAAGACTCACCTTCTCTAAGACGTGCATGCAGCCCTTAAGACTCACCTTCTCTAAGACGTGCATGCAGCCCACGTGGACCAGGATCTTACAGCCAAGACATTTCTTCCTCGGCCCAGATTTCTGCAAGGGGAAGAAAATCCAGCGTGATAATTACATGTTATACACAGGTAATAACAATAAGTCATTGTAATTATCATTATAACAGGGATGATAAAATCATTTGCTTATCATTACAGGGATGATAATGACATGGGTGATGATAATAACATAATGATTATTACAGGGATGATAATGACACACACATTGCCATGGACCTGGTGCGTTTCATGTACACTAAGGACATCAATGAGAGGAATCATGTCCATTGCCATGGAAGAAGCATTTTCATGTACACAGAGGACATGGACATGAGAAATCATGTCCTCTGCATGGTTCTAGATCCATTGCCATGGAAAAGGCATTTTCATGTACACAGAGGACATGGACGTGAGAAATCATGTCCTCTCCATGGTTACAGATCCATTGCCATGCAAGAGGCATTTTCATGTACACAGAGGACATGGACGTGAGAAATCATGTCCTCTGCATGGTTCTGGATCCATTGCCATGAAAGAGGCATTTTCATGTACACAGAGGACATGGACGTGAGAAACCATGTCCTCTCTATGGTTACAGATCCATTGCCATGGAAGAGACATTTTCATGTACACAGAGGACATGGACATGAGAAATCATGTCCTCTGCATGGTTCTGGATTCATTGCCATGGAAGAGACATTTCATGTACACAGAGGACATGGACGTGAGAAACCATGTCCTCTCCATGGTTACAGATCCATTGCCATGGAAGAGGCATTTTCATGTACACAGAGGACATGGACATGAGAAATCATGTCCTCTCCATGGTTACAGATCCATTGCCATGGAAGAGACATTTTCATGTACACAGAGGACATGGACGTGAGAAATCATGTCCTCTGACTTACGAAGAAGTTTACCAGGCAGTCCTGTTCCCCCACGTAGCAGAAATCGCCCGACTCCTTCGTGTCTGTCCAGATGTGCTCCCCGTTTACTGCGTTGTCCTGGCAACAACAAACAAACAAGGTCATAGCCACACATCTACTCACACACATCTACACACACAGTGACACACATCTACGCACACACAGTGACACACATCTACACACACACAGTGACACACATCTATACACACACATCTACACACACACACATCTACACACGCATCTACACACACACATCTACACACACACACATCTACACACACACACATCTACACACACACATCTACACACACACATCTACACACACAGTGACACACATCTACACACACACAGTGACACACATCTACACACACACAGTGACACACATCTACACACACAGTGACACACATCTACACACACACATCTACACACACATCTACACACACACATCTACACACACATCTACACACACATGTACACACACACATCTACACACACATCTACACACACGCATCTACACACACACATCTACACACACACAGACTGACACACACACACATCTACACACACACACATCTACATGCACACATCTACACACACACATAAACAAACCCATACATCTACACACACACATCTATACACACACACACACAAGAACACACGCACACACTGACACACACACATGGCCACCCCTCCACTTATACTTACCGTCCAGTCGACTGATGTCTTGAGCTGGCGTTCCCCCCCGTGCTTCAGGTGATGTTGGTTCGGCCCATGGTGGGTGTGGTCCTGGCCTCGCAGGTAAGACCTGGATATTGCTTTCCTGAAATATAAATTAAAGCAATTATCATAACAGCAGTGATTATCATAACAGCAATTATCATTACACTGATTATCATGACAACAGCAATTATCGCAACAGCAATTATCGCAACAGCAATTATCGCAACAGCAATTATCGCAACAGCAATTATCATAACAATTAAATTAAGGGCGAGCAGTTGGGTTAATGTAACCCCTAAATATTTGGCTGGGTTAAAAGCAACTGCCATATGTTTGGCTGAATTAACCGCGACCCCTAAATGCTGGGTTACCAACAAGGGTTGTAGCTGTGGACGTCTAGGTCATAGATCACCCTTCCATGTAGCATACAACGTCACAGATTTACTAGTAGTAGCCAGATGGCACATAGGGTGGCACCTATCTCCTTTTTAGTAGCCCTTGGGCCACACACAGTTCTGTGCATCTCTACAGCAGGGGGCTAGTCTTCTGGCAGTGGTGTGTGCGTTCAACTCCCACACTCTTTACTTACAGCAGGGGGCTACAGTCTTCTGCACTGGTGTGTGTGTTCAACTTCCACACTCTTTACTTACAGCAGGGGGCTAAAGTCTTCTGCACTGGTGTGTGTGTTCAACTTCCACACTCTTTACTTACAGCAGGGGGCTACAGTCTTCTGCACTGGTGTGTGTGTTCAACTCCCATACTCTTTACCGAATGCTGAGTGCTAGGCAGAGAAAGCAGCATGTACCATTTTTAAAGTCTTTGCTTTGACTCGGCCGGGGATCAAAGTCACGACCTAATACCAAATGCAAGGCGAACATTCTACCCACACGGCCATTGCACCAGTTATATTCTACATAGTCTACAGACCCAATAGCTTTATAAATTATATGGTTCCATGTAGCATAGCTTTAGTAGTTATAGACCCTTCCATGTAACGTAGCTGTTAGAGACCCTTCCATGTAGCATAGCTTTAGTAGTTATAGACCCTTCCATGTAGCATAGCTTTAGTAGTTATAGACCCTTCCATGTAGCATAGCTTTGGTAGTTATAGACCCTTCCATGTAGCATAGCTTTAGTAGTTATAGACCCTTCTATGTACCATAGCTTTAGTAGTTATAGACTCTTCCATGTAACGTAGCTGTTACAGACCCTTCCATGTAGCATACAGACTCCATAGCTTTTAAATCTTAGTAGTAACTGTTAACAGTAATTGTAATGTGAAATTTGATATACTTGTCGATGAAAAGTAGCAATAACCACACGAGGAACAGACAACAGCAACATGCAGCGGCATACTTGAAACTTCGCGGCATCCGAGCGATCCCGTGGAAACGGGAGTCGGCCTCCTCCCTCCCAGCATCCTCCATGCCTTCATCATCATGGTCTTCATCAGTTGCCATGGTGACGACAATCCGAGGGACGGGACCCTTCGGCTTTCCCCGGGACAAGCGTAACTTCCGCGCATAGTAGTGCATGTTCAAGGGCATGTCCAGGGCACCACCAAGGTCACAAGATGGCCGACGTGTCCCCAGAACTCATGTCAGACTACCATGGTAACACAAAATGGCAGCTGTTTCCAAAATGTCAAATCACCATGGCAACACTACTTCATAGCAGCAGGGGGTGATGGGATTGCTACAGCTTCTGGATATATGTCCCATGATGCTTCTCACCTGGAACGAAGGTACCAATGCCTCAAACCAAGCTAAAAGCACATAAATACGCCTTTATCAGGACCTCTGCATAACAGCACAATAAAGTTATCATAGAATCCTATCAACACACACGCATCCCCCATCAGAGCCCAACAGAAACACACATCCCCCAACAGAGCCCCACAGAAAAACACATACCCCATCAGGGCCCCACAGAAATACACATCCCCCCATCAGAGCCCCCAAGGCACATCCCCCAACACAGCTACACAGAAATACACATCCCCCCATCAGGGCCCCCAAAGCACATCCCCCAACAGAGCCCCACAGAAACATACATCCCCCATCAGGGCCCCCAAAGCACATCCCCCAACATGGCCCCACATACAGCACCCGTACCTGCCCATAGATAACGTTACACTTCCCATCGGGGCCCCACATACAGCACCTGTACCTGCCTATAGATAATGCTAGTGCCCCCATCGGGGCCCCACATACAGCACCTGTACCTGCCTATAGATAATGCTAGTGCCCCCATCGGGGCCCCACATACAGCACCTGTACCTGCCTATAGATAATGCTAGTGCCCCCATCGAGGCCCCACATACAGCACCTGTACCTGCCTATAGATAATGCTAGTGCCCCCATCAGGGCCCCACATACAGCACCTGTACCTGCCTATAGATAATGCTAGTGCCCCCATCGGGGCCCCACATACAGCACCTGTACCTGCCCATAGATACCCCCATCAGGGCCCCACATACAGCACCTGTACCTGCCCATAGATAACGTTACAGCCCCCATCGGGGCCCCACATACAGCACCTGTACCTGCCCATAGATAACGTTACAGCCCCCATCGGGGCCCCACATACAGCACCTGTACCTGCCCATAGATAACGTTACAGCCCCCTTTGGGGCCTCTCCAAGCCTGACATCACGAGGAAATCCTGAACATCACATGGACCGGTCCACTCTTTAACGGGGAGGTCTATACAGTGGTCTAGTCCATTCCAGATTGATGATCCGAGTTGGGAGGATGAGGACAGGAGGACTGGACCAACCCACAGCAGAATGGAGGAGGGAGGCAGAGAGATGGGGCTGGTTCACTGACAGCGGGGGGCACCAATCCTGACGGCTAACAGGAGCATCCCATCTCCATCGCCATGCCGACACAGCCTCCTCAGCACCAGCTGACCTCTGACCTATGAGATCATCAAACCTTACATGGAGCAGCAGACTGGCCCACTTCTGGATAGAGGGAGTACGGGTCTGCTCCACTTTTGGACGGGGGGAGGAGTAGAGGACTGGCCCACTTTCGGATGGGGGGAGGAGTAGAGGACTGGCCCACTTTTGGACGGGGGGAGGAGTAGAGGACTGGCCCACTTTCGGATGGGGGAAGGAGTGAGGACTGGCCCACTTTCGGACGGGGGAAGGAGTAGAGGACTGGCCCACTTTCGGATGGGGGGAGGAGTAGAGGACTGGCCCACTTTCGGACGGGGGGAGGAGTAGAGGACTGGCCCACTTTCGGATGGGGGGGAGGAGTAGAGGACTGGCCCACTTTCGGACGGGGAGAGGAGTAGAGGACTGGCCCATTTTCGGACCGGGGGAGGAGTAGAGGACTGGCCCACTTTTGGATAGAGGGAGTAGAGGACTGGCCCACTTTCGGATGGGGGGAGGAGTAGAGGACTGGCCCACTTTTGGATGGGGGGAGGAGTGAGGACTGGCCCACTTTCGGACGGGGGGAGGAGTAGAGGACTGGCCCACTTTCGGATGGGGGGAGGAGTAGAGGACTGGCCCACTTTCGGATGGGGGGAGGAGTAGAGGACTGGCCCACTTTTGGATGGGGGGAGGAGTAGAGGACCGGCCCACTTTTGGATGGGGGGAGGAGTAGAGGACCGGCCCACTTTCGGATGGGGGAAGAGTAGAGGATGGGTGAAAAACTCTGTACAGACTTCAAATTCTGTACAGATTAGAAATGCTGATTCCGACCCGATTCTGCCTGCAGTAAGATCATGCTAGCACACACCTGCAGAGATATAAGGTTCTCACCTGAGTTTGTCCCACCTGAGCGGCATGTCTGGTACAGGTAACACACCTGTAACATTACCTGGTTACTGCAGGTGAGGCCAGGTGGGCTACATGCACACCTGTCAACCTGTCTGTCACAAATAGAACAGGTGACACACCTGTACCGTTTCCTACAGGTAAGAACAGGTATACTACATGTACTACACCACTCATTCATGAATATAGTGATGTCATCACCCTCCTGTTGCCATGACTACAGACATTTATTGAGGCTGGTGGCAGAATGTTTAAATATAGCGCTGGCGCACGTGTCGGCTTCATTTCTTTATTTCCGCTGCTCGATTAATTTTCTTCAGAGCGGAGCCAAAAGCAGGCCAGGACTGTGTCTAAAGCAGGCAGGGACTGTGTCTAAAGCAGGCCGGGACTGTGTCTAAAGCAGGCCAGGACTGTGTCTAAAGCAGGCCAGGACTGTGTCTAAAGCAGGCCAGGACTGTGTCTAAAGCAGGCCAGGACTGCGTCTAAAGCAGGCCGGGACTGTGTCTAAAGCAGGCCAGGACTGTGTCTAAAGCAGGCCAGGACTGTGTCTAAAGCAGGCCAGGACTGTGTCTAAAGCAGGCCGGGACTGTGTCTAAACCAGGCCAGGACTGTGTCTAAAAACAGTCTTGCTGCCAACATCGTAACTGCTAAAAACTATACAGGATTGCTGTTAGACACTGTAAAACCAGTGGTACCTCACCCAAAGCTAATGCTACCGTCATCTATAACTTATTGTGGCATCAGTAGCATAATATGGCCCAGAACCGAGGTCCTGGGTTCGAATCTACCAGACTTTGTCACTGTTGGCATGTACATGTGGTACAAGCTCCCTTCCCGAGACTGACGTCCCACTAACCAAGTACCTGAACTGTTTTCTTCTTTATCTTGTTTCTGTACTGATGATGCAGCTGTTATACATATAACCAACACAGCGGAAAACCAGTCACAGATATACGAACCCTGCTTTACACTCGCATCGACTGCATGTCAGAAACCTGGTTACCGGGCGTGTCAGAAACCTGGTTACCGGGGTTGTCAGAAACCTGGTTACCGGGCGTGTCAGAAACCTGGTTACCGGGCGTGTCAGAAACCTGGTTACGGGGCGCTCCTGCCCACAAACAATACACTATGCAGCACATCCTGCTTCTGCTTAGTCTGCTATCATAACGTCAGTACCACAAATATACACTAATAATACAGTGTAGCTGTCTCTACCCAAACAACTGCACTTGGTGGATAAAGCCTTCAACTAAGAAAGTAGCCTTTTTTGTGTGGGGTATTTGTGACAGCAATTGCCCCAGGTGTGGCCCAGGTGTGGCCATAGCACTGTAGGTTTGAGTTGAACAGTCACTAGGAAGGACACCCGCCTTTTTCCATAAGTGCGGTGGGTTCTTTAATGTGCTCGAAGTGTGGCTCTTCTTAAGCACACACGTGGTGACTAAATCAGCACCAAACACCAGACTTGTTCCTGCACCAAACACCAGACTTGTTCCTGCCCACATAACCTGCACCAAACACCAGACTTGTTCCTGCCCACATGTACATAACCTGCACCAAACACCAGACTTGCTCCAGCCCACATAACCTGCACCAAACACCAGACTTGTTCCTGCACCAAACACCAGACTTGTTCCTGCACCAAACACCAGACTTGCTCCAGCCCACATAACCTGCACCAAACACCAGACTTGTTCCTGCACCAAACACCAGACTTGTTCCTGCACCAAACACCAGACTTGCTCCAGCCCACATAACCTGCACCAAACACCAGACTTGTTCCTGCACCAAACACCAGACTTGTTCCTGCCCACATAACCAGCACCAAACACTTGTTCCTGCACCAAACACCAGACTTGCTCCAGCCCACATAACCTGCACCAAACACCAGACTTGCTCCAGCCCACATAACCTGCACCAAACACCAGACTTGTTCCTGCCCACATAACCTGCACCAAACACCAGACTTGTTCCAGCCCACATAACCTGCACCAAACACCAGACTTGTTCCAGCCCACATAACCTGCACCAAACACCAGACTTGTTCCTGCACCAAACACCAGACTTGTTCCTGCCCACATAACCAGCACCAAACACTTGTTCCTGCACCAAACACCAGACTTGCTCCAGCCCACATAACCTGCACCAAACACCAGACTTGTTCCTGCCCACATAACCTGCACCAAACACCAGACTTGTTCCAGCCCACATAACCTGCACCAAACACCAGACTTGTTCCAGCCCACATAACCTGCACCAAACACCAGACTTGTTCCTGCACCAAACACCAGACTTGCTCCTGCCCACATAACCTGCC
>NW_023365714.1:334996-355944 GCF_000003815.2 Branchiostoma floridae
TCCGGTTTGGCCGGGCTGGAATAACACATGGGCACTTATGACAAGTTTCATAGCCATGGATATCCTGGGCTGAAGTAATGAAAAACACTATTTCATGGCCATGGATAATGCACAGGAACAGCACCATAGTAGGACAGGAACAGCACCATAGTAGGACAGGAACAGCACCATAGTAGGACAGGAACAGCACCATAGTAGGAAAGGGACCGCACCATAGTAGGACAGGAACAGCACCATAGTAGATCAAGAACAGCACCATAGTAGATCAAGAACAGCAGCATAGTAGGACAGGAACAGCACCATAGTAGGACAGGAACAGCACCATAGTAGGACAGGAACAGCACCATAGTAGGACAGGAACAGCACCATAGTAGATCAAGAACAGCACCATAGTAGATCAAGAACAGCACCATAGTAGATCAAGAACAGCAGCATAGTAGGACAAGAACATCACCATAGTAGGACATGAACAGCACCATAGTAGGACAGGAACAGCACGGGAACAGCTTACTTGAAGCCGCTCAAGTGGTACTATAGTAGGACAGGAACAGGACAGTAAACGGACAGGAACGGCATCATAGAATGAAAGGAACAGCACATGAACAGCTTACTTGAAGCCGCTGAAGTGGTACGCAAACTTGTGTCGTTCTTCGACCTCATCCCTGCTGCTCCTGCGACCTACGACCCCGTAGGGGTTGATGGGAAGGTCGGGCACGACAGATGACCGCCGGCGCCCGCTCCGCACCACCAGCAGACGCTGGTCTGGGTCCGAGCTGCACGTGCTCGAAGAACTGTACTCCGAATCTGAACTGTCCGCCATTTTCAGTACGCAGAAGGACTCAACAAGGAACCACCAGCAGCTCAAACCAACATCAATCTTAAACTGGCAAGGAACCGTCCTCAAACCAACATCAATAAGTCTTCAGTCTTAAACTGGCAAGGAACTGTCCTCAAACCAACATCAATAAGTCTTCAGTCTTAAACCGGCAAGGAACCGTCCTCAAACCAACAACATTCAACAGGACTCAGTCAGGAGCTGCCTTCTTCCTCCTCAAACCTAGAACTAGTTGCAGGAAGTGTCCTCTTGTTCCATCAGGGCCCCGCATACAGGGAACTCACTCACAAGGAAGTGTCCATCAGGGCCACACACACAGGAACTCACAAGGAAGTGTCCTCAACTGTCCTGACTTGTTGCACCAACAACATGCTTCTGGGCAAGTCCATTTGGCCCGGAAGATGGGGGGATTACTTGCATGTATACCAAAAAAGAAACACATTTTCAGTAACAAAATGGTGGAGAAAATGACATCTTATTCTTATGGCTACTCACTCCCCCAAGAAGAGTGGTACTATCTGCCCATAACAAAGTAAAATCCGCTTTCCTCCTACAACAGTGGGCAGACCTGAAAGGTCAAAGATCACCAGAGTAAATTGTGGCTCTGCCAACCCAAATGGTGACAGATTGCTGCCACCTGATTACACGAAGTGGCATCACAGAAAAGGACATTTTCCAAAAGCAAACAGACAGTAAGTTTTTATGTCCATATTTCCAAACATTGGAGAAAGTCAGAAGTAAAAGCTACCTGCTCCCCCCTGTCACTGGCGATTTGGTACGACCTAAGGGTGCAGTCTTATTCAGTGGAATGTACTAAACTAAGCCCTTAGGCAGGGACTGGCAGGACTACTGTTATCAGCATGGGCACAAACAGCTATAGTCTTGGTTCACATTAATGTACAGTATAAATTAGGCACATCGCTGTGCAGTATAACTAAGGCACATCACTGTACAGTATAACTAAGGCACATCACTGTACAGTAAAAAAGTATAACTAAGGCACATCACTGTACAGTATAACTAAGGCACAACACAGTATAACTAAGGAACATCACTGTACAGTATAACTTATAACTAAGGCACATCACTGTACAGTATATCTAAGGCACAACACAGTATAACTAAGGAACATCACTGTACAGTATAACTTAGGCACATCACTGTACAGTATAACTAAGGCACATCACTGTACAGTATAACTAAGGCACATACACCTATAGTCTTGGTTCACATCACTTAAGTATAGCTAAGGCATTATTAGCAACACAGCAAATTCAATTCTGGGATCACATCAGTGTGAAATAGATCTTAATTCTGGCAAAGTGGTTTACAAAGTCTACGTTTGCAACTGTTCTGTGAAGAGGAAACAAATAAAAATGAAACATTAAACAGTTGTAAATCCCTTATAATCTGAATGAGCACACTATAATTATGCAGTGACAAGTCTTTATGCTTACCTTTTAATTAAAATGTTATGTAAAGGAAACATAGTCTTCAGTTCTAAAACTTACATGGTCAAGAAACAGCTTTATCGTATCACCATATATATTCTACTCCAAATATGAAGCAGACTATTAAAAGGTAGATTGCCAGCAAGCAACAAACAATGCTTGAGAAGTATTCCCCCCTGCCCCTGGCATGTCAGCAGACCAGTGGAAATCGGCTGCTTCCATGTGAAATAAAGAATCAATTTTTGAGGCATGTCTTTGCTAAAAGTCTCCTGGATGTAACACAGAGATAATCCACAACTTCTCCCCTGTTACACACAAGCTGCCACTAACACCCCCCACACACACACACACACGTTCCACACAAGCTGCAACAGTAACACTCTGAAACAGGAACATTCTAACTCACCAGGAACTGCTCAGGAATGACATGTTCTAGGGGGGTGGGGCAGACACAACACGGCCCGGGGAGATCCCTAGGGGTGGGGGAGCCACCAGACTGCCCGGGGGTGGGGGTGGGGGGTGCCCTGATGGGATGGGAACCGGTAAACAAACCGGCAGTACCAAACTCCTCAGGTTTGTTACTTCCCAGCCCTGCAGAGGAATCCCATGCTCCTCAGCTGTGCACTGTTCGCCTGTCATGTGTGTTTGGTTTGTTAGTGCTAGCCTGGGAACCAGCAACCTTCCAGGCTCCTTACGCAACTGTTACACCAGCTTACACCAGCTTACCCTGACCCAGGCACACAGGCTGGTACCAGGCTAGCTCCCGCCTGTCATGTGTGTTTGGTTTGTTGTGTGCTAGCCCGGGAACCAGGCCCCACACAGGCAACTGTAACCCAGCTTACACCAGCTTACCCTGACCCAGGCACACAGGCTGGTACCAGGCTAGCTCCCGCCTGTCATGTGTGTTTGGTTTGTTGTGTGCTAGCCCGGGAACCAGGCCTCACACAGGCAACTGTTACACCAGCTTACACCAGCTTACCCTGACCCAGGCACACCGGCTGGTACCAGGCTAGCTCCCGCCTGTCATGTGTGTTTGGTTTGTTGTGTGCTAGCCCGGGAACCAGGCCTCACACAGGCAACTGTAACCCAGCTTACACCAGCTTACACCAGCTTACACTGACCCAGGCACACAGGCTGGTACCAGGCTAGCTCCCACCTGTCATGTGTGTTTGGTTTGTTGTGTGCTAGCCTGGGAACCAGCAACCTTCCAGGCTCCTTACGCAACTGTTACACCAGCTTACACTGGCCCAGGCACAGAGGCTGGTACCAGGCTAGCTCCCACCTGTCAGGTGTGTTTGGTTTGTTGTGTGTCTCTGGGCAGCAGCTGACAGCTCTGACCTCATAAAGGGAGCAGCTCAAAAGTACAACAGCAGGGAGCAGCTCAAAAGTACAACAGCAGGGAGCAGCTCAAAAGTACAACAGCAGGGAGCAGCTCAAAAGTACAACAGCAGGGAGCAGCTCAAAAGTACAACAGCAGGGAGCAGCTCAAAAGTACAACAGCAGGGAGCAGCTCAAAAGTACAACAGCAGGAAGCAGCTCAAAAGTACAACAGCAGGGAGCAGCTCAAAAGTTTAACTGTTACAGACTGACGCTCATGCAGGGAGCAGCTCAAAACTTACAATGCTCTGACACTGAAGCCAACAGTAGGGACCAGCTCTAAAAGACTTCCATTCCAATCATATAGACAGGGAACAAATCACAAGTTACCACCTGACCCTTGCCCTCAGCAGGTCTAACAAAGCAAACACTCGATGCAGGTGAAAACAACCCTCACATACATGCCAGTCCCATGTACAACCCTCACATACATGCCAGTCCCATGTTTGAGAGGAGCCACACCTAAGGCACATGAATAAACCCACTATAATTGTAGAAGAATTGGGGTAGAAGTACTGTAACATTTACAGCTTGCACTATTCAGTACAAACCTGGTGTGATGCGCTATAAAGCGGCCTACCAGGTACAAACAACCAAACAAATGCAACAGTCTTCTGGACAACATAACTAACTCTCCTTAGCTTAGATTGAAAACTTTGAAACCATACTGACCCACTGCCCGGGTCCATCATGCAGTAACAGTGCCCCCTAGCACATCAGGTCTGTACTGCAGGCTGGGAGCAGTTTTACAGCAAAAGTGCAATGATGAACAAAACCACCTCCATTGCCTAATGCAGCATGATTAAACTCTACATATGCAAGACCCCTATCCCTTATCACTGGTACTGCACCCTTAGGATTTTGATTTTAATAGCCATGACACTGCTGTCCTTGTACCTGGTGCTGAATGACATTCACACTGACACTGCTGTCCCTGTCCCTGGTGCTGAATGACATTCACACTGACATTGCTGTCCCTAGTGCTGAATGACATTCACAATGACACTGCTTTCCCTGGTGCTGAATGACATTCACACTGACACAGTTGTCCCTGGTGCTGAATGACATTCACACTGACACTGCTGTCCCTGGTGCTGAATGACATTCACACTGACACTGCTGTCCCTGGTGCTGAATGACATTCACACTGACACTGCTGTCCCTGGTGCTGAATGACATTAACACTGACACTGCTGTCCCTGGTGCTGAATGACATTCACACGGACACTGCTGTCCCTGGCACTGAATGACATTCACACTGACACTCCTGTCCCTGGTGCTGAATGACATTCACACTGACACTGCTGTCCCTGGTGCTGAATGACATTCACACTGACACTGCTGTACCTGGTGCTGAATGACATTCACACTGACACTGCTGTCCCTGGTGCTGAATGACATTCACACTGTCCCTGTCCTTCGTGATGAATGACACCTATTTTTGCATGAAGGAAAAATTTCATTTTTTCTTGTTATTGTGTTTTACATTGGGCTCAAATTACCTTTTAGGCAATACCAGATTTTTTAGACAATATGGAGCAACAAAGCAAAAAGAAATTCTAAAATCTGGGGTAAAGATATACTAGATGTAAAAGTAATATTAATAATTGAATTTTGTATGCTGGCCAGCCCCTCTGGCTCTCTCCTCACTCCAACCCATTCCTTGTGTATAATGACCAGCCCCTCAACTGATCCTCTCCTTACTCCAACCCATTCCTTGTGTATAATGAACATCCCCTCTCCTCACTCCAACCCATTCCTTGTGTATAATGAACATCCCCTCTCCTCACTCCAACCCATTCCTTGTGTATAATGAACAGCCCCTCTCCGAGCTGCCAGGTGCTATTTTTGGTAATCAAACACCGCAGGGTGTCTGACACCTACAGTTACCATGGTAACAGCTGTCTGGTCCAGGTCATTGCCCTTATATGCATAGAGAAGAAGAAACTTATTTTTGTATTAACTAAAAATAAAGGTAAATAGAAGCAGGTGATTCCTAGAACCAATTATTGCCTTGGCTTGTGTAATTGGATACTTTATTCAGGCTTAGGTTCATATTTCATGCAGGGATGATGTTTCCTATTAGGTTGCTGTTGGTGCCCGTCCACCCGTGTTATTGCACTCCCACGTAGCGTTCCGGTTCAGATATCAGCCATGGGTTTATTCATGACACGTCTGCTTACAGAACATCCGGGCAGGAAAGAGCCTCGGCAAACAAACTCATCTTTCCTGGAGTCAACTTCAACTCCTGCTGGCAGTATCAAATTACTGATGTTCCTTCTGGCAGTATTACATTAATGTTCCTTTTCATTTTATTGATGGTGGCAGAATCAAATTACAAATGTTGCTAGTGCTGAATGACATTCACACTGACACTGCTGTCCCTTGTGCTGAATGACATTCACACTGACACTGCTGTCCCTGGTGCTGAATGACATTCACACTGACACTGCTGTCCCTGGTGCTGAATGACATTCACACTAACACTGCTGTCCCTTGTGCTGAATGACATTCACACTGACACTGCTGTCCCTGGTGCTGAATGACATTCACACTGACACTGCTGTCCCTGGTGCTGAATGACATTCACACTGACACTGCTGTCCCTTGTGCTGAATGACATTCACACTGACACTGCTGTCCCTTGTGCTGAATGACATTCACACTGACACTGCTGTCCCTTGTGCTGAATGACATTCACACTGACACTGCTGTCCCTTGTGCTGAATGACATTCACACTGAACCCCAAAATGGGAATGGTACAGCCTTAATCACAACCTGTGAGAATATAAATGACACCCCCACCATGAGAATGGTACAGCCCTACTCACGATCTTGAGGAATTTGAATGACCCCCCGCCATGAGAATGGTACAGCCCTACTCACGATTTTCAGGAATTTGAATGACCCCCTGCCATGAGAATGGTACAGCCCTAATCACGATCTTGAGGAATATAAATGACTTCCAGCCCTTCTCAGCGGCCCAAGGCAGTTAAAGACTTCCCCCGAGACTCCTTTCACCTTGGCGCTGCTAATCCGCTCTATCCGGGCGCGGCGCACTTCCTTAGCTGCTTCCTTACAAGTCTTAAGAAGGTCCCGGAGGCTATCAGCTCCTTAAAGAGACTTAATGTTGGCATTCTGTCAGCTCCTTAAAGAGATCTAATGTTGGCATTCTGTCAGCTCCTTAGAGAGATCTAATGTTGACATTCTGTCAGCTCCTTAGAGAGATTGACGTTCTGTCAGGGGGTTCTTATTACCAGAGCTTTGCTGGGAATGAGGGGATCTTCCCAGGTTCAAGCTGGACAGAACAAACCGACCCGGGGGGGGGGGGGGGGGGGAATTAAATTGATGTAGTAAGCAGAACCAACCAACCCAGGTGGGAAATAAACCCAGGCGGACAAACCAACCCGGGTGGGAAATTAACCCGCAAGCAGAACAAACTGACCCAGGTGGGAAATTAACCCAGGTGGAACAAACCAACCCGGGCAGGAAGTTAACCCAGGCACTGCAACAAACCAGCCTGGGCTGGAAGTTAACCCAGGCAGAACAAACCGACCCAGCAGGAAGTTATGCCAGGCAATCAACCAACCTGGGAGAAAAATTAACCCATGCGGAACAAACCGCCCCAGATGGGAAATTAACTCAGGCAGGAAAATGTGTGGCTACCTGAGAAATGTGTGGGTACCTGAGAAATGTGTGGATACCTGAGAAATGTGTGGGTACCTGAGAAATGTGTGGATACCTGAGAAATGTGTGGCCACCTGAGAAATGTGTGGATACCTGAGAAATGTGTGGATACCTGAGAAATGTGTGGATACCTGAGAAATGTGTGGCTACCTGAGAAATGTGTGGCTACCTGAGAAATGTGTGGCTACCTGAGAAATGTGTGGCTACCTGAGAAATGTGTGGATACCTGAGAAATGTGTGGCTACCTGAGAAATGTGTGGATACCTGAGAAATGTGTGGCTACCTCAGAAATGTGTGGCTACCTGAGAAATGTGTGGATACCTGAGAAATGTGTGGCTACCTGAGAAATGTGTGGCTACCTGAGAAATGTGTGGCTACCTCAGAAATGTGTGGCTACCTGAGAAATGTGTGGATACCTGAGAAATGTGTGGCTACCTGAGAAATGTGTGGCTACCTGAGAAATGTGTGGCTACCTCAGAAATGTGTGGCTACCTGAGAAATGTGTGGCTACCTCAGAAATGTGTGGCTACCTCAGAAATGTGTGGCTACCTGAGAAATGTGTGGATACCTGAGAAATGTGTGGCTACCTGAGAAATGTGTGGCTACCTGAGAAATGTGTGGCTACCTCAGAAATGTGTGGCTACCTGAGAAATGTGTGGATACCTGAGAAATGTGTGGCTACCTGAGAAATGTGTGGATACCTGAGAAATGTGTGGCTACCTCAGAAATGTGTGGCTACCTGAGAAATGTGTGGATACCTGAGAATGTGTGGCTACCTCAGAAATGTGTGAGTACTCAGAAATGTGTGGATATTGAGTTTGCTGAGGATAAAATGTGTGGATGTTGAGTTTGCCGAGGATGAAACTGCAGAGATGACATCACGCAGGCTGCTGTAGTTAGAGCCTTGGGCTGGGTAACCTGTGTTCTGGGACTGGGTAACCTGTGTTCTGGGGCTGGGTAACCTGTGTTGGGCTGGGTAACCTGTGTTGGGCTGGGTAACCTGTGTTGGGCTGGGTAACCTGTGTTGGGCTGGGTAACCTGTGTTGGGCTGGGTAACCTGTGTTGGGCTGGGTAACCTGTGTTGGGCTGGGTAACCTGTGTTGGGCTGGGTAACCTGTGTTCTGGGGCTGGGTAACCTGTGTTGGGCTGGGTAACCTGTGTTGGGCTGGGTAACCTGTGTTGGGCTGGGTAACCTGTGTTGGGCTGGGTAACCTGTGTTCTGGGGCTGGGTAACCTGTGTTCTGGGGCTGGGTAACCTGTGTTCTGGGACTGGGTAACCTGTGTTCTGGGGCTGGATAACCTGTGTTGGGCTGGGTAACCTGTGTTGGGCTGGGTAACCTGTGTTGGGCTGGGTAACCTGTGTTGGGCTGGGTAACCTGTGTTGGGCTGGGTAACCTGTGTTCTGGGGCTGGGTAACCTGTGTTGGGCTGGGTAACCTGTGTTGGGCTGGGTAACCTGTGTTGGGCTGGGTAACCTGTGTTGGGCTGGGTAACCTGTGTTGGGCTGGGTAACCTGTGTTGGGCTGGGTAACCTGTGTTGGGCTGGGTAACCTGTGTTGGGCTGGGTAACCTGTGTTCTGCGACTGAATCCTGCAGACTCTCTCCTGGGATTATTGTGTTATCAGATGATAACTCAGATAAACTGATCTGTAATGTTGTATATTACAGGGGAAGATCGGAGCTTAGAGCTGGGTTGGTCTCAGATCTGGGGCAGGTAATCTGCTGTAGTCGCTCCCAGCGGATTCTTTGATGGGCTAATAAATGAAATAAACCGAGATACGAGATCAAGTGATTGTTTTATGGGATAATAAATGGGATAAACCGAGATATGAGATCAGGTGATTGTTTTATGGGATAATAAATGGGATAAACCGAGATATGAGATCAGGTGATTGTTTTATGGGATAATAAATGGGATAAACCGAGATATGAGATCAGGTGATTGTTTTATGGGATAATAAATGGGATAAGCCGAGATGTGAGATCAGGTGCCACATCAGTCGGCAGCACAGGCCATTATGGAGCTTGTTCTGCCGCTCATGGAGAGGTGATCAGTTCGGAGCGGTGGTGACTTCTGGTTAAGTCTGAGAGATCAAACAATGACAACAGGAGTTCTGGTTACATCTGAGAGATCAAACAATGACAACAGGAGGCGAGAGCTGATCTGCAGGCTTTGTACGGGGCAGAGGGCAGGTAATTACTGAACACCTGGGGATCAAAGCATCGAACCTCGGCAGGTTGTTACATGTTACATTGAGACTACAGCAGCTAACTCGGCAGGTTGTAACACGTAGGTGGGGGCCAGCATTGCAGGTTTTGTAAGGCAAATTTTGGTTCGACAGATAGATAAAAATTAATGTTTTATCTGAGGATGAAATCCGTGATAGAAAACCATCTCTCATTTGCAGACAATCCTCTCTTGACTTCTCTTCATGACATTTGAACCATCTTAGAACTGCCTTAAACTCCTAAACATCTCAGGTCAGGGGATGAGTTTAAGGCCTGGTTACGAGTTCCTTGTGCTGTCACATTAAACTCATAAACATCTCAAGTCAGGGGATGAGTTTAAGGGCTGGTTACGAGTTCCTTGTCCTGTCACAGAGTTTAAGGGCTGGTTACGAGTTCCTTGTCCTGTCACAGCCTTAAACTCATAAACATCTTAGGTCAGGGGATGAGTTTAGGGCCTGGTTACGAGTTCCTTGTCCTGTCACAGAAGCTGTCTGAAACGCCTCGCCTCATTCTGTCCGGTTTCTGGGGTTTATACCCAGCGTAATAATCATTACTTATTACCTGCATTGACAAATTGCTGGAGTATTTTTATCCAGATTAATAATTAATTAACTTTTAATACCTGGATGTCTAACCTTCATCGGCACATGGCTGAAGCATTTTTACCCAGCATAATAATCATAACCTGAATGTGTAACCTTTAGCAGCGTATTGCTGAAGCATTTTTACCAAGCGTAACAATTATTCAAATCTTAATACCTGGATGTGTAACCTTTAAAGCGTATTGCTGGAGTATTTCTACCCAGCATAATAATTATCGCCTGGTGTATGATATTGATGGCACAGCCCGTAAACAGCAGGTTGCCAGTTTGTTCCGTCGCCACGCCGGCTGATCGGATGATGTCTTGCGGAGCGTGCGGAGATGTTTGGTTAGGAGTTAATCGAGCCCCCGAGGGGCCAGTTTTATCCTGTTATATAAAACAGATTCAGATTCATTCTGCAGCAGGCAGGGCCCGGGGGAGGGCTCTGCTGTCTGACACGAAACAGACACATTTATTACACTAACCACTCCATATTCCACGGCTGGAAATACTGCCAAATTGCACCTAATGTTAGTCTATGGGTGCACCTAATGTTAGTCTGTGGGAGCACCTAATGTTAGTCTATGGGTGCACCTAATGTTAGTCTGTGGGAGCACCTAATGTTAGTCTGTGGGAGCACCTAATGTTAGTCTATGGGTGCACCTAATGTTAGTCTATGGGTGCACCTAATGTTAGTCTATGGGTGCACCTAATGTTAGTCTGTGGGAGCACCTAATGTTAGTCTGTGGGAGCACCTAATGTTAGTCTATGGGTGCACCTAATGTTAGTCTGTGGGAGCACCTAATGTTAGTCTGTGGGAGCACCTAATGTTAGTCTATGGGTGCACCTAATGTTAGTCTGTGGGTGCACCTAATGTTAGTCTGTGGGTGCACCCAGACATTTGTATCATTTCATTTCTTTACCCAGGTTTACATGCAGGGTTGTGTAGGGTTATGCACATAAGGGAGAGTAGTTGCACACTAGAATACAGCAGACTGTTGACATCTGGTTAATAAATGGCAGAGGAAATGATATGAAATTTACTATAGTTTCACATTAAATGTTATAAAGTCATTGATACTGAGAATTTTAGATTGGAGCAGTGAAGAGAATTAAGTTTTACTGGCTATCTACTTAATCTTCATTAATCCTTAATTTTCCTGGTGACCTAAATGTGTGTTTAGGCTCCCACAACAAACCGTACAATGTTCTCCCACGAGAAACTTAAAACACCGACCAATGTGACAGGATTATCATACATATAGATTTGAAATTCAAGCATGCAAGCATCATCGCTCTGTTGGTTTCCAATTGAAAGCAAATTTCCCCAGGCAAGCCGTACTGTCCTTTGCGAGTTGTGTTGCGAGTTGTGTTAAGTTGCAAATTTCTGAGGCTGATTATCGCCACTTTGCTCCGGCAGTGCCTCGGGGCCTCCGTGCATTACACGCAGCCAAAGTGTTATTTTCCATTTGGCGGATTGAAGCCGGCGAATCGCGGCACTTTGCGGGGCGCGCTCCTAATGGGGAATCCTGATTACATTTTCACTCTGCTGATATCACGTTACACTCATGTAAATATAGACGTTTCATCCCGCTGTAACTCGATACCTAATGCAGCGCTGGGACTTCAGAGGCTGGAAGGAGAAACTAGAAAGGCAACATTTACAAGCCAAGTTTTACAAGGTCATTGACCTGGCCGGGCAGGCCAACTGTCTATAGACAGCACCAAAACAGCAGCGACCAAAACAGCACCAAAACAGCACCAGTACAGCAACAGTACAGCACCAGTACAGCAACAGTACAGCACTAAAACAGCACCAAAACAGCAACAGTACAGCACCAGTACAGCACCAGTACAGCACTAAAACAGCACCAGTACAGCACCAGTACAGCACCAGTACAGCACTAAAACAGCACCAGTACAGCACTAAAACAGCACCAGTACAGCAATATTGTTGCGCTGGTCCAGTGCCGGTATAGTGTTGCATATTTTACTCACATCAACTTGATTAAGTAGCATTAAAGAGGGAGAAGCGCTGTTCCAAAATATCAGGACTTAAAGTTAAACAGTCACTTTTCCGTATCCAGGACGCAAACCAATATCTTACATGCGCTACTAACATGCCCAGCTCCAGTATCAGCATACATCGATATATCTGTACATTATATTCCACATGCCAGTGCGGAAACCCTTATAATGTTGTGCGGAAACCCTTATAATGTTATCTGCCTGACTAAAGCCTGACTAAAGCCTGACTAAAGCCTGACTAAAGCCTGACTAAAGCCTGACTAAAGCCTGACTAAAGCCTGACTAAAACCTGACTGAAACCTGACTGAAACCTGACTGAAACCTGACTGAAACCTGACTGAAACCTGACTGAAACCTGACTAAAACCTGACTAAAACCTGACTAAAACCTGACTAAAACCTGACTAAAACCTGACTAAAACCTGACTGAAACCTGACTGAAACCTGACTAAAACCTGACTAAAACCTGACTAAAACCTGACTAAAACCTGACTAACTCACTAAGGAAGTTCAGCCAGCTCCAGTCCTGATGTCTCCAGACTCCGTCGGGACGGAATCCCTGCCGGACTCGTCTCCTCAGGAGGAAGCAAAACCCTTTCAGAACCACTCAGCCGCCCATTTCTGACTCACCCAAACATCTTAAGACGCTATAAAAACACCTCAGGACGTTATAAAACATCTCAGGACATTCTAAATCATCTCGGGTGGTTCTAAAAACATCTCAGTCCATTTTAAACGTCACTCCGCCGCCTGACCTTCCCTCTCAGCCGACCAGACAGGTCATTTCAGCCCTGCTCTTAACACTTTCACTCTCATCTCCTGGGCAGGCACACCTTTGATGTCTTGTAGAGAACAACTTTCCATTTCATACCTTATAACATGGGAAAACTTTCCTTTGGATGTACCATACCTGCACCTAACACGAGTAACAGGCAGCGAACAATATGAGCTGGCACACACCGTACTCAGCATACCTGGTCAGAGGTCATCTCACACCATCTGACCAAGTCACAGGTCATCTCACACCACCTGACCACATCACAGGTCATATTTTACCACCTGACCAGGTCACAGGTCATTTCACACCACCTGACCAGGTCACAGGTCATCTCACACCACCTGACCAGGTCACAGGTCATCTCACACCACCTGACAAGGTCACAGGTCATCTCACACCACCTGACCAGGTCACAGGTCATCTCACACCACCTGACAAGGTCACAGGTCATCTCACACCACCTGGCCAGGTCAGAGGTCATTTCACACCACCTGACCAGGTCACAGGTCATTTCACACCACCTGACCACATCACAGGTCATCTTTTATCACCTGACCAGGTCACAGGTCATCTTTTATCACCTGACCAGGTCACAGGTCATCTCACACCACCTGACCACATCACAGGTCATCTTTTATCACCTGACCACATCACAGGTCATCTTTTATCACCTGACCAGGTCACAGGTCATCTCACACCACCTGACCAGGTCACAGGTCATCTCACACCACCTGACCAGGTCACAGGTCATCACACCACCTGACCAGGTCACAGGTCACATTCTATCATTTATTGACCTATAGAAAATATCATAAAACCACCCCATTACCACCACTATCCCACCCGACACACCCTGGGACCTACCCACCCAACCCACACTTGGGACCTGCCTACCCAACACACCCTTGGGACCTGCCTACCCAACATGGCCTGGGACCGACCCACACAAACACACCCTGGGACCCACCCACGCAAACACAACCTGTGCCTGTAAATATCACATCCTGGTGGAATGACATGACTCGACAAGGACTGCGAGAAGGCTGAACTACTGAACAACATATTCGTTCAGACAACCATGGACAGCAAACACCCGGACTACATGAAGAGACTACCACTGTACACAGATAACGAGCTCAGCTTCATACAGCTGTCAACCGAGGAGGTCTACGACGTGCTACTGGGATTGCCAACAAACAAGGCTCCCGGTCCGGACGGAATAACAAACCGCCTACTCAGAGAAGCAGCCCCAGCTATCAGTGCCTCACTCTGTGAGCTGTTTAACTTCTCACTCGCGACTGGACACTTCCCAACTGAGTGGAAACAGTGTAACATATCACCGGTCCACAAGAAAGGAGACCGCACAGAACCATCCAACTACAGGCCTATTGCTCTCCTGCAAACGATCGCCAAAGTCCTTGAGAGGCTTGTTTACAATCGTCTATACACGTTCCTTACCGACAACAACCTGATGAACCCCAAGCAATCAGGCTTCAAGCAGGGGGATGGGACTGTTCTCCAACTGCTCCGTCTGACTGATGACTGGGCAAAATCTATAGACGATCCAAATATTGCCTGCACTGCTGCAGTATTTCTCGATGTAAAACGTGCCTTCGATACCGTGTGGCATGATGGCCTAATATACAAGTTAACCAGATACGGAATCCATGGCTCGCTTCTTGCCTGGTTCACGAACTACCTGTCGGGGCGCCAGCAAAGGGTGGTCATTAACGGTACAGCTTCTACGTGGGGGTCTCCAACTGCAGGAGTGCCACAGGGGAGTATTCTTGGCCCGCTGTTGTTTGCGATCTACCTAAACGACATTAAAGACGTGCCGACGATATCCAGTTTGAACTGTTTTGCTGACGATACATCGATGTACAACTCCGGACATACAGCCGAGGAAGTTGCCAGCACAACTAATAATGCCGATCTTTGTCTTGTTTCCGATTGGTTTTCCGACTGGGGGCTCGAACTACACCCTGATAAGTGCAAAGTTATGTGTATAAAGGCTTACCAAAGCAAGGTCCAACTACCCCCCATCTACCTAGCCGGTCAAATCCTCGAACAGGTGACTTCCTACACTCACCTAGGCGTCACCATGCACTATACACTCCGGTGGAAAGAACATGCTGAAACCGTTTCCAGTAAGTCGAAAAAGGTTCTCGGGCTCCTGAGCAAACTACAGCGCAAACTGTCCCGAGAAGCCTTGGAGCTTGCCTATAACACTCTTGTACGCACGAAATTAGAGTACGCATCCATCCTCTTCAGCAACATTAGCGTCACTGCGAGCAAGACCATGGAGAGGGTACAGTACCATGCTGGACGCCTCGTCTCAGGAGCGATGGCACGTACCCCTCATGACAAACTACTAGAAGAACTAGAGTGGGACAGTCTCGCAACCAGAAGAGACTACAACAGACTACTTACCATGCAAAAACTAGTGACAGGCTCCGTACCAGCCCATCTCCAGCCACTAGTACCTACTACCAGAGAGAGCCGGAGGCGACTACACCTTCGTCTTCGGAACGACACACATCTACAAGTCCCGTACTGCCGAACCACCACGTACAAGAACAGTTGTGTCCCCTACAGCACACGACTCTGGAATAGTCTTCCCAGGGAAGTAAAGGAAGCCACATCTTACAACCAGTTCAAAAAGAAGTGCAGAGATCACATGCTGTCTTCCCGTCAACACCAGAAGTTTCGTAGACTTGGAAATCGCCAGAGCAACATCCTTACTACCAGACTACGTCTTGGCTGGTGTCAGCTCAACTCTACGTTGGCCAAGTTCAACATCACAACCCGGAGCTGTGCTTGTGGTGCTACGTCCGAGACGGTTGCACACTTTCTACTTCACTGTCCTCTGCACACGGCTGCACGGCAAACCCTAGCTTCTTCAGTGCTCCAACTTGTCGGCCAGTCTCTCTCAACCGGAGTCCTCCTTAATGGTTCTCCAGGTCAAAATTCTGCTACAAACCAAAAACTCTCAGACGCTCTGCATTCATTTTTAACATCAACAAACCGATTTACAGCACCTTCCATCTGCTCCTCATAGCCTACGTAGCCTATGTGGCCTATTATGTACATATGTGTAATTTAGATTTGTTTGTTGTATCTTTGTGGGTCAGCCGTCATCAGCTTGAATAGACTGCCTAGGCTGGCCCAGTGTAATGACTTGTTGTCATTTTCAATAAAATAAATAAATAAATAAATAGACATGATTAATCACAGGACATCACAAACACACCACATCACAAACACCGCCGGACATCACAAACACACCACATCACAAACACACCGCCACACATGACAAACACACCGCCTCACATCATGAACACACCGCCTCACATCATGAACACACCGCTGGACATCACAGTTAAACCTGATGGCAGCCCAGATATCGGCACTTGCTCTCTCAGTGTAGCATTGACTACTTACTATGTTTTATTTTTTATTTATTCATCTCAAAACATGTGGGTAGCCCCTTCAACTTGTTTGAAGTTGATTTCCAAGGGGGCCCACTACATAAATAACAAAAACGAAACGTGTTACATTCAGTAAGACAACCAGAGGACAACAAACAATATATACAAATAAACCGAAGCGTCTTTACCAAGAACAGTTGTCGAGGTCAACAAAAAACATCCAGACTATGTACCAGACTATAGTATAGATAATATGTACCTGATGGTAGCAGAGATATTGGTCTATCACACAATGTACAACTAACTCTGTACCAGCCTAAAGTACAACTCTGTACCAGCCTACAGTATACATATGAGCCTTCAGCAAATCAGCTGAACAGTGTGTGTTGTACTGAACAGTGTGTGTTGTACACAATGTACACACTCCCTGCCCATCCCTCCCCATCCCTGCCACTGATCTGGGGTTTTCTGTGTGCTAACAGCCCCTAAGCAAACACTCAGCAGTAACTCAGCAGGGATGGGGGGCCTCCGGACACTGTTTGCTTTGCTACACATGGACAGAACCATTTCGAAGGATGATGTATGTGTAGGAATATATAGCTTCACTAGGACGACATGTCTGTGGATTTTTTGTGACTTCAGTCGGTAAATCTGCTTCTGCTATATCAGTCTGACCTCCTCCCGCATGACCTCTGACCTCCTCCCGCATGACCTCTGACCTGACCTCCTCCCGCATGACCTCAGTGAAAAGTCACCAGCAGCGTGATTTGAGTGTTCATGAATAAACAAACGCTCAAACTAACAATGTGTGATATCAGGTTTCACTTTCTCTTTTTATAGGCAGCCTTACTGTACAGGTACAAATACCTGTCAACCCTCCTGTACAGGTTAACACACCTGCCAATACACCTGTGCAGGTGAACACACCTGCAAAGACACCTGTACAGGTGAACACACCTGCCAATACACCTGTACAGGTGAACACACCTGCCAATACACCTGACAACCCTCCTGTACAGATGAACACACCTACAAAGACACCTGTACAGGTGAACACACCTGCCAATACACCTGTACAGGTGAACACACCTGCCAATACACCTGTACAGGTGAACACACCTGCCAACACACCTGTATGTACAGGTGAACACACCTACCAACACACCTGACCTGCCTTGGATTGGAGAACAATGGATAAGACAGAACTTGTGAATTGAATTTTCGGCTGGGTGACTCAGGGTTTGGTTAGAGACTGGCCGTACGATTACTATCACAACTTACGTGTACAGGTATAAGCACACCTGTATTGTGTACAGGTACTAACACACCTGTATATGTACTACACATGTACTAACATGTATTGTGTACTACACATGTACTAACACACCTGTATATGTGCTGCACATGTACTAACACACCTGTATATGTACTACACATGTACTAACACACCTGTATTGTGTACAGGTACTACCTGACCTGAATATGTACAGTTACTACTAAGTAACACACCTGTATTATGTACTAATACATGTACACCTGTATATGTACAGGTACTAACACACCTGCATTATGTACTAATGTATGTACACCTGTATAAATTGTACAGGTACTAACACACCTGTAAATGTACAGGTACTAACACACCTGTATAAATTGTACAGGTACTAACACACCTGTAAATGTACAGGTACTAACACACCTGTATATGTACAGGTACTAACACACCTGTATATGTACAGATACTAACACACCTGCATATGTACAGGTACTAACACACCTGTATATGTACAGGAACAACCACACCTGTACAGGTGCCTGTGCCGGATCTCCATCGCTCGCGGCGGTTTAAAGCTGTTCCTTGTGGATAGAGTTTAAGACGCTGTTCTCACCTGTAAGACGTCTGCTTCCTGATGGTGAGGTGGCTGAGCCTGTCCAAGGAGCCGCCCTCGGAGAACAAGTCGTCCTCCTCCGAGGCGTGCATGCCGGCCAGCCCGGGCCCGACCCCCTCGGACCGGGCGCGCGTGCGGCCTCTGCTCGGGACGCCCAGGCCCGGGCCCCCGTGCGACTCGCTGGAAGCCATCGGTGGGAGTCCGTGGGTCCGTGCTGGCTGTCCGTGCCGCTGTGCTGACTGCACCGCTACCGTACTGCTCACCTGGCGCTCACCTGCGGCTCACCTGGCGCTAAGTCCTGGCTAACGGAACTGCCGCACCGATAAGCTAACCCTGCCGAGCCGCCTAACCCAGAACTCGCACTAACATAATCACGGCACTTCCGCCATACGCCGCACGGCATCATGGGTAGCCCGGCACTTACAAACTTGCCGGCACCGCCAAGGCAGTTTCCGGTTCTGGTCTCTACCGGACTTATGCTGTCTCATTTATAACAATGCTTGATTATGCAACTTTAATGGGCGAAAATCCAATAAAGAAACAGTTCGGCCGGAGACGTTTTAATTTCTATTGCAAGATCACATAACCAGTAATCAATAAAAAAATTGTCCCCCAAATCTGACCGGACAATCGATTTTTATAACATCTAGTATAACTGCACTTAAATACTATCCACATTTTGGTATGGATTCCTTGTGAGTGCCCACTCGGAGTAATACAGGAACGAGGCCTTCTGGTTCTTACTGGGAATTCCTGGGCGGACGGGAGGGGTTTAAGGCAGGAAACTGCGGCCATGTCTTCACTGTGGTCAAGGAGGTTCAACCTCCTTGCTGTGGTTCAACAACATGGCACAATCACTCAATCGCGAATCGTTCATTCTTAAATATTCTCACTCGTTCATTCCTCCATGTTTCATTCGTCTGTTAGTTTATTTACACGCTGCTTCATTCGTCCATCCAACCTTTATTCCCTCTTCTATCGTCCCTGACGGCAGATTTCCCGGGACGATATAAACAGGCATCAGAACAACACTGATGGGCTGAGATGACTGCAGCGCCCCCTGGTGGGCTGAGATGATGATTGCAGCACAGTTTAATATCGTGTGATGTTCCCTGCGTAACCGGACCGGCTGGGCTGGTGATTAGTTGATCACGTGACCGGACCGGCTGGCCCGCTAATTAGCAGAATTAATCACGTGACCGGACCGGCTGGCCCGCTAATTAGCAGAATTAATCACGAATGCCTCCCCTGTACATATATCACCATGGTGACGGGGTTAATTTTCCCTAAAAGCTGTAATTTACTCTGATTGGCTGATGGCTCTGGGCACCACAAGGTCAGAACTGTGCAAGGTCAGGGAGACTGTCGTGAAAACCGGGTTTATTTTTCAGGAGTATTTCAGGATTTTGCCTCTGTCAAAAGCGAAAGTTCAATTTAAAACAGCGCCATTTTACATGTAACCTAGATGACATTTCCTAAAGCCGAAAGTGTATTTGTCCGGCCCACCCAAAAGGCAAACACACCCCTCCCCACGAACTTAGCTCCATTGTTCCGGGTCGCTGCGTTTCCTACCCAAGAGTTGAAAGAAATTCTGGCGTCAAAAATCAGACGGGTTGAATCCATGAATGAGAGCGCCACCTATCCTCCGTGCGCTGCACTGCAGGCTATTATATGTGTTGTCCTGGGAGATTATATAACATAATTATGTAACATTTTTGTATGACGTTGGCGCCACACGAAATCTGTCGGTCAGGCTGGTCATAACAAATTTAAAAAGGAAAACAGGAATGTAATAGATGCAATCTTCCCTTTTTTTGAGTCCATAATCATCAGTTTCAGATCATCAGTGGTTAGTAACTCCGGTTCTAATCCTGGGTTGGTTACTCAGATGATGATAATCAGGGTTGTAACCAGCCTGAAATCATTTTCAGTCCCCTTGATTTTAAATGGGAATCCTATCGAGCACCGAAGGCATGGCATGATGTTGAGCGTCATTTCTGGGGGTCTGGGTCCCAGAAAGTTTTTAAATCAAGACACTCTGAAGCACTACTTCCTGCATTTTGAGGTGCAAATTTTGCTTGTAGACTAAGCTGTTCAATGGCATCTGTTTTGGTGAAGAAGAATACATGGGTTTCAGCTTTTTATATATCTTCACATATCAATTTTGTCTGTCCCAGGGGACGGAATGGGTAAACTTTTTTTCAGTCCCCAGCTGCAAAATTCCTTCAAAGGACTGAAGGACAGGTGCTGGCTACAACCCACAATTACCACAGCCTCCTTACTCAGATCCCACACGGGCCCCACTTTTACAGGCTGTAATAATATAACAGGGTGTCGTGATATTCAGCCCCAATCGGGTAAGACTCACAACTTCTCTGATTTTTTGGTATCGCAAAGAGAAGGTTTAAAGATGTCAAACCTCCACGTATGCGCAGAGCTACACTTCGACATTCACTGCTTTACAATCTTGCTCTTTGGGCGTTTGTTTTTGTATAAGATAATGAGTCTGCCTTACTTTGCACAAGCCAACCAGTGCCGGAATTTCCAGTGTAGCGGGCATACAACAGTTAATGCAGCCAGCACGGAAACCTGCTTGATTTGAGAGAGGTTTGTACCTTTACATTATATTCGGTCGTGACGCGTCCCAAACGTAATCTCCAAGCAGA
>NW_023365714.1:356464-367315 GCF_000003815.2 Branchiostoma floridae
AAGTCCTTCCCCAGCTTATGTTACTGTTTTATGCCACCGGAGGAATCTGCTTGGAGATTATCCTAAACGAACATGCGCCGGATCTGGACTCGGTTCCTACAAAACACTTCGCACGCAGAAGGGACTGCCGAACGTTGCGTGCTGATTATGAATGACAATGAACCAATCAGCGTGCTGATTATGAATGACAATGAACCAATCAGCGTGCTGATTATGAATGACAATGAACCAATCAGCGTGCTGATTATGAATGACAATGAACCAATCACCTTCGCCTAAAGAAAACACTCAGGCAATTCTCTGATCGGCTGACAGCAAGAACTTCACTCTGGGTAACACGTAGGTAGAACGTACTGCGCCTGCGCGAACACTGGTTGTCTTTTTAACGTTGCATTGAAATCCCGCTTGTTGCACAGTATATGTTAGAGACATGGTTCCATGTAAAACGTACACGGGGTTTTACCCTTATATACGCACGTACTTTCTTAAATGCGGACATTTAGTAAACCGGGAGATTAGCATATCTATACTTTTCGCGCAGGCGCAGTACGTTCCGGTGACGTGCTACTCTGGGTTACAAGGGCCGATTCCGCCACGCATGCGTGTACACCACGTGACATCTATGTGCCTAACTGACGTCATGAATAATCACACGTCATGACGTCATGAATAATCACACGTGACACGTGGTTCGTCCTGCCTCCATCCGGGCTTTATTGCTGCAACGTCACCACTCCTTACGTCATCAATATCTGTCCACAAGTATTTCTTACGTCATCAATATTTGCATACATCTACTCCTTATGTCGCAATATCTGTCTACAACTACTCTTTACGTCACCAATGTCACAACTACTTATGACTCACAAGGGTCGGCTACTGCATGTATACTGCAACTGTTACCTGTTCGGTTACAGGTGTGGCAGGTACTGTTACCTGTCCTGGCTGTACAGGTGTGACATGTACTGTTACCTGTCCTGGCTGTACAGGTGTGACAGGTACTGTTACCTGTCCTGGCTGTACAGGTGTGACAGGTACTGTTACCTGTCCTGGCTGTACAGGTGTGACAGGTACTATTACCTGTCCTGGCTATACAGGTGTGGCAGGTACTGTTACCTGTCCTGGCTGTACAGGTGCGGCAGGTGCTGTTACCTGTCCTGGTTGTACAGGTGCGACATGTACTGTTACCTGTCCTGGTTGTACAGGTGTGCCGTGACCTATTTGTGTGCAGGTGCGCATGTGCTGTTAACTGCCCGTGTACAGGTGTACCCGTGCGTTTACAGGCGTGCTGTATACTGTTATCTGCTCTTGTATAGGTGTGCTGTGGACTGTAACTTGTCCTTGTACAGGTGTGCACATACAGGTGGACTGTGACTTGTTCTTTTACAGGTGTGCATGTGCTGTTACCTGTTCCTACAGGTGTGCATGTGCTATGTGCTTTTGCTGTACAGGTATATTCTGTACTGTCGTGTGTTGCTGTACAGGTATATTCTGTACTGTCGTGTGTTGCTGTACTTGTGTGCTGTGTTTATGACTACCTACTCTGTACGGTACACGTCATGTTCCTGTACACGTCATGTTCCTGAACACGTCATGTTCCTGTACACGTCATGTTTCAGAACGCGTCATATTCATGTACACGTCACCAGTATACGTCATCAGTACACGTCACCAGTACACGTCACCAGTACACGTCGCCAGTACACGTCACCAGTACACGTCACTAGTACACGTCACCAGTACACGTCACCAGTACACGTCACCAGTACCCTGTACCAGTACACGTCACCAGTACACGTCACCAGTACACGTCACCAGTACACGTCACCAGTACACGTCACCCTGCACCCGTAGCCTCCAGTACGTCTTACAAACTCGGAGTGAGTAAATCGGCTTTCCCGTCGGGAAATTGTCAACAACAACATCAAAACTGGTCACTACTTTTCCACAAGACGCCGATAGAACGTCCTTTCCTACTCTCCAAGCAGAGGTTAGGCTCCGGCCGAGTTTAGATTCCAAACGAAACCTGATCCGAACCTTTCCTTGGAGGGTAGTCATTTTCCTCCTACCGAGAGTTGAGCCTACCTACTTCTGTCTCGGGCAGACAGGCGACGCTCTGTACAGAAGGTACCGAAACTAAACTCGGCTGTAGAAATCCGAACAACACAGAAAATCACAGGCTTACATCATCATTACGCTCTACACAAGACAGAGGCTTATTCTGTACATGGGCTCGGTCCTATCTAACCATGGAGGTGAGGGGCTTCTGTGGCGATGTCCTTCTGTGGTCTGGTCTGCGTGACTACGCCGCTGTCTTCAGTTGTAGGGCACTGTAGGCTATTCCCGCGGAGTCTATCCCTTAACAGTGTGAATATATAGAAGAGATCTAGCTGAGACTTTAGTGAGTTCTAGTTGAGATATCGGAGAGATCTGGTCGAGATATTGAAGTGTTCTAGGCGAGGTTGAGTCTAGATATTACAGAGATCTAGTTGATATAGTGGAGAGATCTAGTTGAAGTACTGTTGATATGAGAGAGGTGTAGTTGACTTAGTGTTGAGGTCTCACACACAGTGTTAAGGCCGCCTGTACGATAGGAAAGGAGAGAACAAAGTTAGTACTAAACTAGAGCCAGCTGTTTGACTCTGCAGAGTCGATAAATCAGACAAATCCATTCACGAGTTTGCTTTGTTATGATGCTTGTCCTATGGACATACAAAAACGCTCTCTTACTTTTTTAGCGCTAGCGCCTCGGCCTTTTTTCTCTGTAACAGAAGACGAAAGGAGTTATATTCAGTATTGACATAAACTGTACCTGTCGACCACATTTATAGTTACAGCATGGGTGCATACTGTCTGTACTGTAGGGTGAATAAATGAACAGCACATGCTCGCAAATCTTGAAGAAATTTTGGTAATTAGCTTTTTCAAGAAGAACAATCATTACGATTTACATTATAATCTTCCTGGTGTTTAATTGTCTTTAAACGTTTTTCCATATACTGTTTCGTGTTGCGATTAGCCCTTAAGCCCTTGGGCGAGAAGTTGCCGATACAATTCACAGTAATTGTATTTCAAAAAGTCTCAAACTGATTATAATGCAGAATGTTACTACATCCACATTGCCAACATTACAGCTGATAACGGTTTATCTTGTGGTGCCCAATATTACAGCTGATAACGGTTTATCATGTGGTTCCCAATATTACAGCTGATAACGGTTTATCTTGTGGTGCCCAATATTACAGCTGATAACGGTTTATCGTGTGGTGCCCCATTCCCAACATTACAGCTGATAACGGTTTATCACGTGGTGCCCCATTCCCAACATTACAGCTGATAACGGTTTATCACGTGGTGCCCCATTCCCAATATTACAGCTGATAACGGTTTATCGTGTGGTGCCCCATTCCCAACATTACAGCTGATAACGGTTTATCGTGTGGTGCCCCATTCCCAACATTACAGCTGATAACGGTTTATCATGTGGTTCCCAATATTACAGCTGATAACGGTTTATCATGTGGTTCCCAATATTACAGCTGATAACGGTTTATCGTGTGGTTCCCAATATTACAGCTGATAACGGTTTATCGTGTGGTGCCCAATATTACAGCTGATAACGGTTTATCATGTGGTGCCCAACATTACAGCTGATAACGGTTTATCGTGCGGTGCCCACCTCCGCCATGGCGTCGTCCATTTGTTTGAGTTCTTCGTAGTAATCCCGAGCGTCCCTCAGCGGCTTGACCATGCAGTCTTCTATAGACGGGAACAGCTGCGGAGGCAGACAAGGCACATGGTTAGGTCCTGCCGACAACGCCATTGTCTAAGTCAGATCACTGAGCATATCCTGACCCTAAGTCTACAGCTAACCTCACCATGCAGTCTTCTATAGACGGGAACAGCTTGGGAGGGGAGACAAGGCACAGTGTTAGGTCCTGCCGACAACGCCATTGTCTAAGTCAGATCACTGAGCATATCCTAACTCTACAGCTCGTTAGCACCTGGCAGCTTCCCCTGCAGTCTTTCATCAATACGAGAAGCTGCGAGGGGTTTGGTGTACATGGCAGTTCGATCCTGCCGACAACGCCAATGTGAATTATAACATAACATATACCCAATCTGGGTCAAATTCGTTTTATTCCACTACGATATTCCCCATTTCTCCTCTTATGTCACTTCTTTTTGTCAATTGACCCCTTTTTGCCAGACTATTCTACTTTTTTATTTGTAGGAGGGGTGCACCTAAACACCATGAGATCCCTGGATTGTCAAGTGTACAGTCCTGTCTGCCCAACACCTTAACCATAACACTACAGGTAGCACCAGTGGCTTTCAGGTCATGCAGTCCTCAAAAGACGGGAGCAGCTAGAGAGGGGAGATATGGAAGCTAGATCCCCGGTATGCCTTACCAAGAACCTGTCATTCGCCCATGCATGTAGCCAGGAGCTTTCTAGGGAGGTCCAGAGGAGAAAATAAGCCTAAAAGTAAGAAACGGAGGCCGCCAACAACAACAACGATGCATTGATCATTCTTTACTTACGTCTAAGTGTCTTGGGGGAACCCTATGGCGAGGGAAGAACCCCAGCCTTCGGGCATGTAGTGCTAACTGTAACTGCCTACGGGCGAGTAACGCTATCCCTATTAACCCTACGGGCGTGTAACGCTAACCTTACGGGCGTGTAACGCTATTCCTATTAGCCATACGGGCGTGTAACGCTATCCTTATTAACCCTACGGGCGTGTAACGCTATCCTTATTAACCCTACGGGCGTGTAACGCTATTCCTACAAACCCTATTGGCGAGTAACGCTATCCCTATTAACCCTACGGGCGTGTAACGCTAACCTTCCGGGCGTGTAACGCTAACCCTACAAACCCTACGGGCAAGTAACCCTATCCCTATTAACCCTACGGGCGAGTAACCCTATCCCTATTAACCCTACGGGCGTGTAACGCTATCCTTATTAACCCTACGGGCGTGTAACGCTATTCCTACAAACCCTATTGGCGAGTAACGCTATCCTTATTAACCCTACCGGGGGAGTACCGCTATCCTTATTAACCCTACGGGCGTGTACGCTATTCCTACAAACCCTATTGGCGAGTAACGCTATCCCTATTAACCCTACGGGCGAGTAACGCTATCCCTATTAACCCTACGGGCGTGTAACGCTAACCTTCCGGGCGTGTAACGCTATCCCTACAAACCCTACGGGCAAGTAACCCTATCCCTATTAACCCTACGGGCGAGTAACCCTATCCCTACGGGCGCGTAGCGCTATCCCTACGGGCGTGTAACGCTAACCTTACGGGCGTGTAACGCTATCCCTATTAACCCTACGGGCGAGTAACGCTATCCCTATTAACCCTACGGGCGTGTAACGCTAACCTTCCGGGCATGTAACGCTATCCTTACTAACCCTACGGGCGTGTAACGCTATCACTACGGTCGTGCAGCGCTAATCCTACGGGCGTGTAGCGCTATCCCTACGGGCGTGTAGCGCAATACCCACGGGCGTGTAACGCTAATCCTACGGGGGTGTAACGCTATCCCTACGGGCGTGTAACGCTAACCCTACGGGCATGTAACGCTAGCATGTAACGCTAACCCTACGGACATGTAACACTAACCCTACGGGCATGTAACGCTAATCCTACAGGCCTGTAACGCTAACCCTATGGGCCTGTAACGCTAACCCTACAGGCCTGTAACGCTAACCCTAGAGGCCTGTAACGCTAACCCTACGGGCATGTTACGCTGACCCTACGGGCCTGTAACGCTAACCCTACGGTCATGTTATGCTAACCCTACGGGCATGTAACGCTAACCCTACAGGCCTGTAACGCTAACCCTACGGGCCTGTAACGCTAACCCTACGGGCATGTTACGCTGACCCTACGGGCCTGTAACGCTAACCCTACGGTCATGTTATGCTAACCCTACGGGCATGTAACGCTAACCCTACAGGCCTGTAACGCTAACCCTACAGGCCTGTAACGCTAACCCTACAGGCCTGTAACGCTAACCCTACAGGCCTGTAACCCTAACCCTACATCTTCCACTCACCGGCTTCAACATGGCGTCCTCTACACACGGGAACAACTGCAGAGGCGGGAGATACGGCACAGTCAGATCCATGGACTGTCTTACCCACGGTACAGTGGGACAGTCCATCTCTTACCCACAGTACAGTGGTACAGTTCCAAACCCTAACTCCTACCAGACGACTAACACGTATGTTAACATGGCGTACTTTGGTTGGATTAACTATGTGTGTTTGTTTGTTTGTTTGTTTGTTTGCTTATATTTTACTCACCTTAGCAACAGTTTCAAACATCGGGATGAGAACAAATTTGATGAAGCCTATTTGAGCCGTTGCCTTGGTAACCTTGTCCCTGTCCATAAACGGCGCCACGGGAAGACCTTCCGCCTTTTCCCTGTCGCTCTGGGAACAGGAGATAAAAATGGGGCAGAGGTGAGCGTGGGAACAGGAGATATGGGGCAGAGGTGGGCGTGGGAATAGGAGATATGGGGCAGAGGTGAGCGTGGGAACAGGAGATATGGGGCAGAGGTGAGCGTGGGAACAGGAGATATGGGGCAGAGGTGACCGTGGGAACAGGAGATATGGGGAAGAGGTGAGCGTGGGAACAGGAGATATGGGGAAGAGGTGAGCGTGGGAAACAGAAGATATGGGGCAGAGGTGAGCGTGGGAGATATGGGGCAGAGGTGAGCGTGGGAACAGGAGATATGGGGCAGAGGTGAGCGTGGGAACAGGAGATATGGGGAAGAGATGAGCGTGGGAACAGGAGATATGGGGCAGAGGTGAGCGTGGGAACAGGAGATATGGGGCAGAGGTGAGCGTGGGAACAGGAGATATGGGGCAGAGGTGAGCGTGGGAACAGGAGATAAAAAATGGGGCAGAGGTGAGCGTGGTCACAAACGGGAACAGGAGATATGGGGCAGAGGTGAGCGTGGGAACAGGAGATATGGGGCAGAGGTGAGCGCGGGAACAGGAGATATGGGGAAGAGGTGAGCGTGGGAACAGGAGATAAAAAATGGGGCAGAGGTGAGCGTGGGAACATGAGATATGGGGCAGAGGTGAGCGTGGGAACAGGAGATATGGGGAAGAGGTGAGCGTGGGAACAGGAGATATGGGGCAGAGGTGAGTGTGGGAACAGGAGATATGGGGCAGAGGTGAGCGTGGGAACAGGAGATATGGGGCAGAGGTGAGCGTGGGAACAGGAGATATGGGGCAGAGGTGAGCGTGGGAACAGGAGATATGGGGCAGAGGTGAGCGTGGGAACAGGAGATATGGGGAAGAGGTGAGCGTGGGAACAGGAGATATGGGGCAGAGGTGAGCGTGAGAACAGGAGATATGGGGCAGAGGTGAGCGTGGGAACAGGAGATATGGGGCAGAGGTGAGCGTGGGAACAGGAGATATGGGGCAGAGGTGAGCGTGATCACGAACGGACTCCCGCTACCATTCTGAAGTCCACTATGGCCCGCTGTGTCTGGGACACGACATTAGAAGGCGGAACCCAACCCTGTCCTTCCACTGCCTACCTCCCCGCCCCATGTTGTACATCCGCGGCACACACCTCTACCTCCCCGACCCATGTTGTACACCCCCGGCATACACTCCCCGACCCATGTTGTACACCCCGGTACACACTCCCCGGCCCATGTTGTACACCCCGGTACACACTCCCCGCCCCATGTTGTACACCCCCGGCACACACTTTTACACCTTGTTATAGTGGGAAAAGTCGTTAATGATGCCTTTCCGGAGGAGAGCGTCCAGCTGCAGCAAGGCATGACGGGAATCGGACCCGTGACGTCTGTAGTCCAAATTCCAACCGAATTTTCCAAATTGATGTTGGCTAATATATGGATAATTCGTTTTGAAATCTGGTCTGAAGCCGTGCTGTTGGTTGTTATTATGTACGGTACCCGTAATGTTACATCACAAACACATTTTCATGTCATGTTTCGGGTGTTTTATCTGATAATAAGAAGGGCTGGACTGGAAGGCATATCTACAGACAGCCGCGTCATTTCTGCTGACGATGACGTCTTCACGCTCCTCATGTACAGCAAAACTTGCCACCAGATCCATTCTCATTCCTACAGTCATAATCACCAACAAACCTACATGGGTCCATCCGGGTTACCAGTGGGATCAAGAAACAAGTCTTTTAAGCTGGCAAAATTACCTGCATGAAATATTCTTCTAGCAGGCAGTCGACCCAGGGTTCAGACACATCCATGGGTCGGACTTCGTTTGAGATGTCGCAACACTTGATGAGAATCATCTTCAACTGAAAAATAGATTTCGTTTGAGATGTCGCAACACTTGATGAGAATCATCTTCAACTGAAAAATAGATTTCGTTTGAGATGTCGCAACACTTGATGAGAATCATCTTCAACTGAAAAATAGATTTCGTTTGAGATGTCGCAACACTTGATATTAACCCATCAACAAAGTGACACATGTATATAAACTGCATTTTGTATTTTGTATAAGTGAATGAAGTATATGACCAGGGTCATGGAAAGCAAACATATTCGGACTAAGATAGTCTGTACACTTGAGAGTTGACACCGTCTCTACTGCAATATAGTTTATACGTGTGAAAGTTGACACCGTCTCTACTGCAATATAGTTTATACGTGTGAAAGTTGACACCGTCTCTACTGCAATATAGTTTAAACATGTGAAACTTGACACCGCCTCTACTGCAATATAGTTTATACGTGTGAAAGTTGACACCGTCTCTACTGCAATATAGTTTAAACATGTGAAAGTTGACACCGTCTCTACTGCAATATAGTTTATACGTGTGAAAGTTGACACCGTCTCTACTGCAATATAGTGTAAACATGTGAAAGTTGACACCGTCTCTACTGCAATATAGTTTATACATGTGAAATTTGACACGACCTGCAGCAGCTTGTATGGGATACTCACGGCAGCCACGTGCTCCTCGTTCGTGTAGTCAAAATTGTCGACTTTCTGCTTAAAGGACTCCAGAATCTCCCCGTGCCTCGCCATGTCTGTCGCCAGGATCAGGGTGATGATCCCCTAAGATAAACAACAAACAAATAAACAAACAAACAAACATAATCTCTCTGTGCCTCGACATGGGGGCGGTATCGACTTTCAACAACATGTGACGTCACACGAACATGTTGTTACGTGTCTCTGGAGCAATTGGATCAAAAGGCTGAGGAGGACTAGTCGGTCCAGTCGGCAATTCTTGTGAGTTGGAGAAGAGACCTTTATGTGATCTACCAACTCAGATAAACATTCATGATGGGACTATAAAACACGATGGTGCGACTATTGTGTAAACTCCGCTACTTCACGATGGTGCGACTATTGTGTAAACTCCGCTACTTCACGATGGTGCGACTATTGTGTAAACTCCACTATTCCACGATGGTGCGACTATTGTGTAAACTCCGTTTCTCTCCCACCTGCCGAATCTGCTTCCAGGTCTCCTTGTCGACGTTGGCGAAGATGTTGCAGTCAGGGTTGCTCAGAATCTTAAAGGCCACGGCACAGTGATGATTCTCCAGCGGCGAGATATCATTGTACCGTACCGCAAGTTCTGTGCGCGCGTTGATCTGGTATCTAAGGACGAGAGAGCAGATATCATTGTACCGTACCGCAAGTTCTGTGCGCGCGTTGATCTGGTATCTAAGGATGGGAGAACAGATATCATTGTACCGTACCGCAAGTTCTGTGCGCGCGTTGATCTGGTATCTACGGACGGGAGAAGCACACCGTTGGACTAAAGAACAAACCGTCACTATCGCCATTACTCAATGACATCGACTGTTGCACCACAGAACCACTATCTCATCTTCAATGGGAACCTCGTTGGAAACAGATTCTAACTTTGGGAGGAAAGTCGAAATACTGGCGGTAAAGTTATGCCACTGAGAGGAAGACCCTCCATACAACGTCTGCATTTTTGAAGGACAGAAAGAACTCGATAATCAGCAACTGAGATAGACATGCCTTCAGGCTTATGGTAAGAAACTTAGAATGCAAATGTTGCTGTTGAATGCGCCTCCTAGCGGAGGCTGTTGGTGCTGCAGGTGTGTTTGTGTTGCTGTGAGGACGGGCCGCCGACCGACCAGCGGATCTGACGTCACGAGGGAAGGATCCACTCATGGCGGCGGCATGTCTGTCAGCTGACACAGCACCAATCAGCACACAGCTCAACCTGACGACACACTGAACACGCCCGTTTTGCGGCAGTCACAGGCAGACCGCTGGTTCTGTGGGGCTGCCGCAAAACGGCCGGAAAATCCTAGCAGTGACGTCATGCTGAACTCTAGCTAGTATCTAAACTACCCTGTTGTAAGTCGCCTATCATGGTTGTAAGAGAATGCGCCCATTTAATAGCTAATTATACGTACTTACCTTGTCTGATGAAGGTCTAGCGTAGGCTACCAATCTCACAGTGTGGGGAAAATGTAAGTAAGAAAACCATGGTTCTATGCACTTCTCTACGTGCAGTAAATGTATGGTATACAGAAGTAGATGTCCGTTCAAAATAGAAGCAATAAAAACGAAGCTTAGTTACATTCTGCATGTTTAGCGATCACTACATCACGTTAACTCACAGTCTGACATCAATTAGAGGATTTTGGCACTTTTTCTCTCGTTTTGTATGATATACAGTAGGACGCGCATACAAAACCTGTACGGCGCTAATACCCCCCTCACATTAGCCGAAAATCGATCGGACGAGGAGTCTGCGAGCTCTAAATTCCGAGGAGGCATGACCCTGACGGGAAGGGGGAACTCTGCCATTTATAAAGCGGTTTCTAATG